>NW_012267342.1:4640720-4771080 GCF_000151885.1 Dipodomys ordii
CCTCAGCTCTTCAGCTCAAGGCTAGTGCTCTACCACTTGAGCCACAGGGCCACTTCTGGCTTTTTTCTTTTTGCTTATGTGGTGCTGAGGAATTAAACCCAGGGCCTCAGGCATGCATGGCAAATGCTCTACCACTGAGCCACCTTCCCAGCCCTATTTGAGCTTTTTCTGGAAAATATATCAAGGTTTTAAAATGGTGAATAACCATGAAAAAAGTTTTCCATTTTATTTTTTTGTAAAATAAGAATGCTGTCTTCAAGATCTCCACACTTTTCAAAGGAATATAATTATATAAAATTAATAGGTTTGTTTCCAAATTAACAAAGGATAAAGCAAAAGATTATAAAGTAAAAGCTGAACACAATGGTATTAGATTAAGACTTCAAGCATGACAATATTCAAATCTAATAATCTAAACTAACCCATAAAAATTGTCAGAAGTGAAAAAATTACAACAGAAGCAATATAATTCTCATCCAGGATTGATCTTTTCAGTTGATTTTGTTAGAATGACTTCTTATGGTTCCAACCTACCTATAAGAAATGTAGCAAGAATAAATAGTGAAACAATAATATTCCCCAACAAAACATCTGAATGGCTAATGGCACAGTCTATATAATTTCTCATCTTCTTCTGTCTTTTTTGTTGGGCTTTATCTTCCCCATGAGTAATTTTACATATACCATACTACCATAATTATTTTCAACTCAACAAGAGTGTTAAGGAAAGGAATATGAGTGAGAAAAGGAAGAAAAAAAGGAGGAAGAAGAAATAGCTCTTCTTAAATTGCAGTCCTGATTTCTTTTGTTTTATTTTGTTTTTGCTGTGTTCATAATTAATATACTGTTAAACTTAGAGTTCTATCTCATTCCTGGACTCACTTTGGACTCTGCTAAGTGAATATGCATCAGCTAATACTGAATGGCTTTTATTCATATATTAGGATAGTTCTTCTTTCACCTTAAGAACAAATTAATCTATTCCCAAAGGCTTGTCAAGGTTCCTCTGCCAGTGAAGACTCACAGTATTTTAGAGCTAAAACATTTTTGACTCTCTTCATCACTTCTGATTTACAGACCTAGTCCATGCTTATATTCCTCTATGTTTCCATTACTTTTCTTCATAACAGATTACATGCTTTATTTTAACCAGTTCTGTATATTTCTACTTTTCCAATGCCTGGAAAAGCATTTAGTATACAGAATATATTTATTCAGTATTGATTAAATGTATTAAATAATGATTTCACAGACATAATTATCTTCTTATCACTTAACAGAGCACTGTGCAACCCATGGAACCTCAATAAGGTTGATTCCCCCTTTAAACTGCTTCAGAAAGAGCAAATTCTCATGGGAGATGTCTTATTTGGCTCTTAAGCAAATTTGATATTACCAATTTTGGTTATATAAATTGAGTTTACATATAATGAATTATATTTGTCTACATTGTATACATTTAATACTCAAATATACACACATTTCAACTTACATAGTGGTATTCTCTTCTGCAATTTGGCAAGAAGAAGGTATAAGCTAAGTTATAACTCTTGGAGAATCTACTCTAATTTCCCATTCAAATGTTATGCAAATAGAGACTAGGAAGAAGATTTTGGGTAATTGTGGTAGACAATGTTTTGAGATTTATATAAGAGCACAGCACAAACAAAACTTGAAAAAATATGAAATGCCTAAAGTACTATATAAAATGCTAGCAAAAAGTTTCTGGGCTTAAATGTAGATTATATCACTTATAAAAATTGGTAAGTGTTTGAAATTCAAAACAAAATTTCTTAGTATGAATTTCCTTATTTTTTTATAAAGATAAGAACATGCTAAATTTTAGCAAGCAAAATCTAGCTTCTTCTTGTTTGTTTGTATTCGAGTGGGCACCTGTATTTTATTCTTGTTTTATATTCATCCCTGAGGCCATTTTTAGAAACTATTCACCCTTTGGACAGTGTCTTGAAATCCACATAGTGAAGACATTTAATCCTCAATCTCTAAGGTCTTATTATAAAACCTACAGTACTGTGTTCACAGAATTTCACTAATTACACTGAGGGGAAAAACACAATGACTATGATTTTGCTAGGATTAAATGTTTTACTCATAAGGTGAGCAAATGCATGCATTACATTCTATGTATAGTATGTAAAAAATTGAACTATATAACAAGGGTAAAAATAGAAAGTGGAAAATGGGGGAGAATTATGGAAGGGGTGACATTAATCAAGAAACATTGTACTCATAAACTTACCTATGGAATTATAATCTCTTTGTATAAATGCCTAAAAACATTTTTAAAATTTACACTTGAAAATTAGGTATTTCTAATGTGATTTTTAAAGCAACAAGCCACACCCTATCACAGGAAAATGGAAATAGTAAAGCAATGAAATAAACCCTGTTTACATCACAGAAAAGCTCTGGATTCCTATAGAGAATTGTAATGACTCCATGCCATCTACCTCCTTCTTAATCTGCAGACATGACAAGTCACCCAGAAGGCTGAGATCTAGTACTTCCAGGGCTGCTGGAATAGATTTTCTCTCAGGAGTAGTGACATGGAGTCCAGTTGAAGGGTTATAGAAACTTTGAAGGTCACTCAGTTCATTGTTCTCTATTCCAATAGTACATTCCCACTGACAGTCAGAAGCTAATTCATCCTAACTTTAAAATCTCTCCTGAAAAAGGAGACTTCCTTCCTTGGAATCAAACTGTGAATTTGGAAATTGTTTGATTGCTTTATGCCTCACCTAAAATGTTTCTGCCCAAGTATAAATCTATTATATTTAGATACCATTCTAAAGAATATTTATTTGAAATATTAGATTGAATTTCTCCTTTCTACAGAAAGGATGTATTTTATTCTAACATTTTTAAAAGGTCATATATTTCTATCAATTCTGTTCATTTTCCCCTAAAATCCAACAAAGGTTCTGTACATTTTATTATAATTAATGTTGTTTCTAGCTGATATTGTGCTATCAAAGAAATTACTGAGTACAAATCTCATGCTAATAGATGTATCTGGAGAAAATAAGTTGCAAAATAATTTTTTTCCAGGGATAATGTTTTTTCAAGTCATGAACAGTGACAATTTATCAGACAACTAACCGAATTTAATATGGCTTCTAGTCAAGTCGGAGTTGTCATTGCTATAAACATCCATATTGTCTTATAACTAACTACCAAATATTATATACCAAATATTGAAATGTTGGATGTGAGTTTTCAATAAAACCAAAATTAACCATCTATGCAGGTGAAAGCATGAAGAGGGAATATACAATATGTGAGGCAGTGATTTTAGAACTATAGGAAAAAAATGATAGTCTAAATATATGATTTTTAGCAAAATCTTATGCAAACACACACACACACATATATATTTATATATTCATATTTGTATCTGTATTGGATACATGTTATACCTATGCATATATACGTATGCATATATACACACAATGTGAAATATATGTATATGATAAAAATATATTAAACATTCAGTCACATACATCTCCAACTAAACATTTATAAAACTGCTATTGTAGGCAAGTAATTTTCCTGGAAATAAGCATAAGTTATTTGTGTTATAGCTATTCTATACCTTTCAACATCCTAATGAGGTAGCTGTTATCATCCCCATTTTGCACACAATGAAGCTGAGAATGAAAAAAAGTGTTTAAAATTTTGTACTGTCACATATCTGCTATGTCTTAAAGAAAGCCAGGACCAGAAGTGTCCTCTCTCTAGTATATAATATGGCTTTTTCACTTCAGTGGTGTCTCTTAATATTTCACATGAAGAAAGTCTCTTTTCATCACTTAATGCATTCCCTTTTGATTCTTTCCAACTCTTTTTTTTTAACTCAGTTTTCTACCTCAGTACCATCTGGGATAAAAATCCTGAAAATTCTTCTTTTCTAGAATACATATAAGTAATATTTTCCAGTATTTGCACATACATGTGCCTAGATAAACAGTTAGATAATTGGATGAAAACATGAACAAGTTAGGAAATTTAAGTAGTTTTCCCAAATTCTACAATTGGTAAAATATTTAATTATATAATTTCCATATTCATTTTACTCTCCCTTCAAAATATACATAGGGTAGCATAGCATTAATTAAAAATGTACATTTATAAATGTGAGAGGAAACTACTCAATAGTTTCCTTTTTCCTCAATTTCATGGTGCATCCTGCTGAAACAGAATTCCTAATTTTGTAGACTGAGGAAGTTTTAATTACCTTAATTAGTGCATCATCAATACATCAAAATAACTTAATGAGAAATAGTCTTCCAGTCATGTATCAGGAAGTGAACTGAAGTATTATATCAGTTGTACATACAAGAACAGAACTAATAATATTGCAGATTATTAGAAATGGACTCAGCTTTTGTTCAAAAAGTGAATGCTCAGATATCTGCTCTTTAATTTCCTTTACATTTCAGATGAAAAAATCACCCCTCCTCTTAATAGTATTCTTTCTTCCTATTTTGATAATATGACATTTGTAACTGAAGGATTAACGTTGTTCTCAACTCTATCTTTAATTGTACTGGAAATCAGTGCTTTAACTGTATGATTTATTTAGGTTTTATTTGGCATGAACTAGAGTTGACTCAGTTTAGGTTAAAAAAAAAACGTAACAAAATGGACCTTGTCATTTTAATCTTCCTCAGAACAGTTTTATAATCTGCAATTTCATTTTGTGGTTAGTGCCACTAAACTTTATTTTGTGTTCAAAAGGATTTTGCTTATCCCTCTCATGTGAGGCATGAACAATGATACTCTTGCCCACATTCTTATTTTCTTTAGTATACCTCCTGCCATCCCTTTTATTCTTCATGTCCTGCTCATTTCTCTTTTCTAAAACAAATAGCAAGCTCAGGATTGTGCTACCAAGAAAATATCAGTTTCCAAATGATTTAGGAAAGTCTACATACTCTTTCTATGAGAGTTTTATTAGGAATGGCATTAGTTTCTTATGTGGAAAGATTACCATCTTTTTTTGCTTTACTTTTTCCTTCTTTCTTTCCTTCCTTCCTTCTTTCTTTTCTTTCTTCTTTCTTTCTTTCTTCCTTCCTTCCTTCTTTCTTTCCTTCTTTCTCTTTCTTTCTTTCTTTCTTTCTTTCTTCCTTTCTTTGTTTTGCTTTCCTTTATGAAGTTTCTATACACAGTCACATGACTGTAAAGTTCTGCACAGACTGGAAAGCTCTTCCACTTAAAACCACATTATCCAGCTGGCAAAATATGAGCTGCTACCTTCATTCTATAAATGAGGAAAATAATTGTATAGGGTTACATAATAAGTAGGTGGCAGAGACAGATTCTGTAGTGACTTCATACCCAGCTACATTTCTTTTGTGATTTTTATGTTATAGCAACACTTTTCAGTGACTGATCCAATATGCCATGTTGAAATATAAGCTGACATTGCTGGGATCTAAGTTACATGAAACTAAAGCAATTGAGTATTTCAATCAAAAGAGAAATTCACTAAATATTATTATTTACCATTGTTCACAAGTCCATTGCAGAAATAGATTTAGGTCAATATGAGTATATTAATTTTGTTATTTCGTACCCAGAAATATTTTTGTCATTGTCTAAACTCTATAGAAAGTTCATAACAGGTGTTCATGGAATAAAACCCTGTATAATGACATTTTATGGGGTAGCTACTTTGATAAGTAGTTACTGCTATTGATTACAAGAATGAAACAAGAAAGTGAGTTTTAAAATGTTTTGCCAGCATCCCTAATTTAAAACCAGCGTTAGCAGTTTTCTAATCATATCCAGAGTCCACAATCTAAAATACACACTGCAATGCCTCTCATGAAAATAAAATTAATATCCAGTGTAGTGTTTAATTTTTAGAGGTAATTACTGCATAATCACATCTTTTTAATAACTCCTCATTAGCATATATCAATGTTGGGTTCAACCAGAATGTCATGATATATGAACACATATTTCAAAAAATGAGATAACATCAGATGTTAGTAAATACATATAATGATACAATTTTTGCTGGTATTTTAAAGAAATGGATTTTTAAATATGGCAGAGGACTTCAATTTCCTCAACAGAGGAGAGGATAAAATAATTGAAAGTTTATGAATAATGGAAAATATAACTCCATGCAAGATTTTTGTCACAATTGTTTTTTTTGTTTCAATCATTATTTAATAAACCAATTCAACTTTTATTCTAACAATTGTAAAGGAATTTATTGGGCAGAACCTACTGGTGTTTCAAGCCCTGAAGATAGAAGTGAATTTATCCCCACTATTAAAACATTCTCATTGTGCTATAATGTGCTCTGTGTGAAGAATTAGGTGTGCAATATACTGTGGAAACATCAATGGAACACAAGCATTCATCCCAACATTATTCAAAAGGCTTGAAGCCAAAAAAAAAAAAGAAAAAAGCTTGAAGCCATTTGTAGTAAAACGTGAAGGAGGTCGTATGTGACAAAAGTGGACAGAGGAGTAGTAAGGACAATTCTGAAAAAAGCATGGGGGAAATTGCATATGGGTATCTTCAGGTCCATATAAGACTAAATATTACTCATCAGGATAATAACACTTGTACAATAACAACAATTTCTTTTCAGTGTATTTAAAACATTTAGTTGGAGATCCTTATGATCTTAATTATAACTAACTTGATCTTTAGCAATTCACCAGGGAAACCAATGAAAATTTTAAGACATACATCTCATTTCAGCAGAAAGCAGTGAAGAAGGTCGTGATGGTGCTGTGCCATAAATTTTGCTTTGATTTTGTGCTTTTCACTTGTTTATGGTATGGCAGCCCCATTAAGTAATTACAGGCAATGACAATTATTACTTGACAGTTCAGTTTGGTTGTAGTCTCTGTTGCTGAGTCAGTATTTCCAAGATAAATACTTCAATCTGTATTCCCAGACCTGTGAACTATAGTTTCAGTTTAATTTCCCTCATTGTCTGTGAGCTTGCGCAAGCAATTATTTTTAATATACACACAGTTTATATAGAATGTAGCATCACCCCTACTAGGAATATATTCAACACTTATAAAAAGTGACGTAATAAAGTACATTAAGTACTTTTTCTTTAGACACTTCAATATATATGTATTTTTTACAAGTAACATCAGAAATGATCACATTTTCACATGCTTATAAGTATTATTTGTACTCAGTGTAAGGCTAGTATTTTTCAAACATAATTTTTTCTAGCTCTGTAACACTGCAATTTTAAACATTTCCAGTAAATTCAAGAAACTCTTACACAACAAATATAAGAAAAGAAAGGAGTGAAAAAATAATGACATCAACAGCAAAATAAAAATAAAGAAATAAAAAATGATGCCTGCTAAGTATTTCAATGCGTATTTGTGGAAAGGACTATTTCTGCAAAGATCCTGAAGGGATACTTTAATTTATAATTTAATAAAAACACTAAAGAACTTTTTCTTTTTTTTAAGAATGACAATCCATAGAGATAATTAGTGAGTAAATAAGTAACACAAAATATATGCAATAGGTAAAACTAGATGTAATGGTTACAGAGAATACTCAGAATTAATTTTCTAATTGCTGTCATTCAGAAATTGATAGAAAAAATCTTAACCCAAACTGAGTTTTGGCTTATCTGCTAGCTTCATTCCATTAAAGTACCTTGTGTTTAGCTTTAATACCTCTAATACTACTTCTCAAAACCTTCTGTTTTATACTTAGAATTTCTAATTGGTTTGGTCAGCTTTGATTTTTACCTGTTATTAAAAAGTTTTTCAATCTTTCTCTAATTTTGCCCTGATACTTCACGATGATGGTGCTGTATTAACTTTTTTTAATTTTTTAACATCATTCTCAGTTTTGCATTCCCAAAATTTATGTGAATACACTATCAATTCCAAAATTCTATTCAGCACATAATTATAAAATGAAATTTAAATTTTCCTTGATTTCTCTTAACACACCACCCTTCCCAAAGATAATTATTTTAAACCATATGGAAAATATTTTCCAGCATTTTCTGTGCATTTACAAAAACATATATGTATGAAATATGGAATTGTTATACAACAATTTGCATAGCAATATGCATTGTTGTATGGTGTTATATATCTGATAGGTAATTTTTATGACAGTGTATACATTTGTGCTTTATTTTTGTTATTGAATTCAAGTATTCTGTAATAGAAGCAATGTGCATTTGTGTATTATTTAAAAAAAACTATCCTACACAGGTAGGAGTTGTGATTTTTAACCTTAACTGATGGCAATGAACATTCTTATTGAAATGTTAGCATCCTCTGTAATGGTTAATTGATTGAATACCTCTAATTAGATTTGTCAAAAATATACTCTACAATTCTATACTAGTATTGCCAATTGCCTTATAAACAGATTTCACCAGTTTAAATACCAACAATAATTTTTTATCATTATTAAAATTATTATTAAGTAGTTGTGCAGAGAGTTACAATTCCATAAGTTAGGTAATGTGTACAACATCTTTGGTCAATATTATCCATTCCTTCATTCTTCATATTTTTGCCTACCTATTTCTATCCTGAAGTTACGTAGTTCATTTGTTGGATAAAGTACATTGAATAAATGACTGCATTTGCTCATCCTACCTCCCTCGATTAATGCTCCCTTCCATTTTCTCTTCCCACTAAAACATGTTTTCATTTCTGGTATTGATTTTGATAATCACTTATACCTGTTTTACTACTCCTCTATCACCTTTCATTTGGTGTATGTGAATACATTGAACATTTTATAGGTTAATTTGCCTATTTGTATTTAGACCTAGCTTCTATACATTAGAGAAAACACCTGCTGTTTGACTCTGAGCCTGGATTACTTCACTTAACATGATGTTTTTAGGTCTATCCCCTTCCCTGAAAGTGACAGAATATTCTTTCTAATGGATGAGTAAAATTCCATTGTGTATATATACCATATTTTATTGATACACTCATACCTTGTACAGCATTTAGACTAACAATAATTTTCAATATTGCATATTATTAATTGCTGACTTGCCAGCTTTGTAAATAAAACCCTTTTGTATAATATTCCTTTTGGTTCCTAAGTTTGAGTTCTTTTCATTTTCTTTAGACGTAAAGACAAATGAATTGAATTTTTGTGAATTTTGTGAATTTTTGATAATTCTTTGTATACACGATTTATCTATAATTAATTTAATAAAAAGCTTATGTATTATAGATAGTAATCTTTATCATATTAGTAATTCAATTATGGCTCTTAATTTAAGAAGTGCAGACCTATTGCTTATTTCTATATGTCTTCATAAGATTTGATATTAAAATCCATTATTTCAGGATTCTTATTTTATCTTTCTATTGCACTCAGAATTTCATATAGACCCAAAAAATGAGTACTAAATATTGACTTTGAATGGATGATGAAAGTTAAGATGGCAAAAGTAGTACAACGGTTTGCAGAAATATACTAGGAGCTCCGAAGACAGCAGTGGGCTAGGGAGGTGGGTGATGAATCTGAAATATGCAAAATCAGAGGATGGAATAGGTCTCCATATCCAGAAATATGACCATTGATAATTGCCTATTCAGCCATTCATTTCTAAGTTTTCAGATTTACACTCATTCTTCACTGTGTTTATATTCACTAAGGTGTTTAGCGCTTCCCACAATGGATGTTTAATCCAAAATATTTTCAAGGACTTCTGTGAAATCATGGCCTAAATGTTACTCAATGACATGGAATGGAAAATCAACTGAAACATTCATGTGCATTTAATTTGTCAAATTCTTCATAATTGCATGTTTTTTCTTATTTTTATTTGTTTATTTAATAAAAAAATCTATATAAGTATTTATTAGCTATTTCACTCAGATGTTTTAAGCACTGCTCTTTCAAAATCCATGCAAAACATACCAGCTCTTTTTCATAGTTTCCCATTACTCTCACTCACACTCATCATACTGAATGCTTTCATTTATTACATTGCCAAACTCAAGGCATCCATCCATAATCTAGGAGGTATGGTTTGTCATACAGAAGGAAATATTTGCCTCCAAATGATATACTATTCAAAAAGAGCTAATGACTTACCATAATTATTGTACATCTTTTAGGAAAATATCTTACTCATACTATGCGTATATGTGCATATTTTATATATTAAACAAATTTGTCTATTTCTCCTTTTAACATAGACAAAGATAATTGTAGAATAGATGGGGGTACATGTAGATATAGGATTTATGTCTTTACTTGATGACAATCATATTTTGAAGCTAGCTTAGGTAACAAAGTTTGAAATATTTCACCTTTGTTGAGTATTTTTATTCTCTTTAAATAGTTGTATGAAGGAGTTGCCATTCACTGAAGCAGTTTATGAATACAGTGCATCTTGATCAACATAATTCCTTTGAACATTCTTACCCACCCTTCCCAACCCACAGTTTCCCTTATTTACCTTAATTTTAGTTTATGTATTGAATTTATTGCCATTTAACAAAACAATTTATGTGTAAATACTTATTGGTGTGTGTCATCACTTCATCTTCAACCCCACTTTGACCAACCCATTCCGTTATATTTCTCAATTCTTTGGTACAAACGATTAAGTTTTGTCTTCATTCTTTCCCCTATTCCTCTTTGTTCTTCTATTCCTTACCACTCTTACACTTAACCATTTCCTGTTACTTATTTTATTGGGCTTTGTTTTACTGGTTTTTAAAGAACTATACTGTTTGAGCTTTCCATAGAGTCTTTTATACATTAGTTAATTCATTTTTAAAACCTTAGTTACCACCCAGTGTGTTTGCTTAAAGATTTACACTCCATCTTGATGTACTTTATTTTTTATAATGGTTTACCTTATTGAGGTATACATTTACATTAAGCTATCAAGATCAAGTTTTATAATTTCTCTTAAAATATTTAGATATATTTTAAATTTGAAGATAATAATCAGCGATCATTGTATGATTATCAGAATATCAATAATAATAAACTGGATGCTCCAGGCACCAGTGGCTCATTCCTATAATCCTAGCTGCTCAGGAGGCTGAGATCTGAGGATCACCATTCAAAGCCAGCACATGAAACTCTTATCTCCAATAAATGACCAAAAAAAAAAAAAAAACCCGGAAGTGGCACTGTTGCTCACCTTGAGGTGAAGAGCTGAGTCAGTCTCTCTCTCTCTCTCTCCCTCTCTCTCTCTCTCTCTCTCACACACACACAAACACACACACACAAAGCTGGGTACTGATGGCTCACACCTATAATAGCTACTCAGGCTATTACTCAGGTGGCTGAGATCTGATGATCACGGTTCGAAGCCAGCCCGAGAAGAAAAGTCCCCATGAGACTCTGATCTGCAATGGAAGTGGTGCTGTGGCTCAAATGGTAGTGCACTAGCCTTGAGCACAAAGAGGCCCAGGACAGTGCCCAGGCCCTGAGTTCAACCACCACAACCAGAATAAATAAATATATAAATAAACACATAAAGCAATAAAGATTATAATCAATCCTCATTAATATTTTGGATTATCTCAAGTTTCAATGTGAAACTTTTTTTAAAGCAACAGTCCAAATAAAACTCCCCAGGAAACAATTGTAATTAAAATAACTAACTTTAGCTAACCATGAAATTCTGTTAAATTCTAAAGTGACAAGGAACTAATTTGTAAATTTAATATAAACAGCAAAATATTGATTATAAATTGCTTGTTTATAGGTACTTAATGGTACATTGTTATACATTTTATGTATGCTCTACATAATATTTTCAACAAGTATGGAATAAAAATTCTTCATATTTTTAATGTAAAAGAAATATTGCAGTACATGTATGGAACAATAAGGTAGAATTCAGCTTTAATACCTGTGTCCACGAGCTATTTTGGTAAATTAAGAAAATGTCACTCATATTTTCTAGACATGTGTATTTTCATCTGCAAACTGAGAAGCTTGATTTTGGTAATATTCTAACAGCCCCTCTAGCTGCTAAATCCTATGAAGGAATATTATTTTACTATTTTAAATGATTACAAAGGTTTATAGTTTTTATAGCTTTGATTTTGTGATAACTTGTTGGTCATATTTGTGATTTATTCAATGCCAGGGCCTATTCAAGAGTACAGCTCCCAATTATAGCATTATACCTATGGAAAGAGAAAAATACTTCTTAAGGTGAGACTTTTTGATAAAATTTATATGGGCACATTATATCAGAAATGGAAGACTGTCTGTATTTCCCAGTACATATAAGTTTCAGAACAATCTCAATGGGCTTATTTGTTTCCTGAATACTTTTTATCTGGAGAATATGTTCTTTTTTAAGAAAAAAAAAGAAAACTTACTTTGTGAAAAGCATGATTTTACCTGAAATCCCAAAGTTAATTTTGTTGGGATCAAAATGAAGAAGCTTAAGCACTTGATTCTTTTCTCCTTTTTGACACAAATGTATAAATAAAACAATGTACAACATAAATCCCATACTGCTTTCTGCTTTGTTGTCTAAGAATATTAACACGTATGGTTAATTCTATTTGGGATCACTTTATTTTTATAGCTTTTTCCTTCAGCATGTCAACAGTCTTTTAATGTAGATAGTGTGTACATGTGAATATTCATTAAATATAAGTATAAATTTAATGAGTACACAAATTCTGTTTAGGTTTGTGAAGAAGTTCTGGGAATGGACAGTGATGAGAAATGTACAATATTCTGAATGTATTAAATGCCATTGAGCTATACAAATAAAATGATTCATATGATACATTTTTATTATAAAACCCACAATAATAACAACAACAAAAGTATAGCAAAGCTGTTGCATTGATGACTTCTGAAATTGGAAGAGAATACTTGTCTTCAAGAACAAGGGATCAAAAAAGACTTCACTTTATAATTAGAGGGTATTTTTTTATGTTGGATCCTAGATACTAAAATGATCCTCATACAAGTCTGCAATAATAATGCATACAGCAAACTACTGCAAGAGTGGCATGACTTCTGTGGATCTATTAATTCAATATACATATCTGTGTTAGACATTCACTTCTATTTTATGATATCAAAGTAAGTGAAACACAATTACAGTCACTAGGGCAAGAATGACCAATACAGAAAAGGGCACAAATATTCCCACAGGTTTGCAATGCATTCTCCTTTGAGTTATCATGTATTATGCTGAATTTTGCTGTTGAGAAAAAGCTAATTATCACCCTTTTCTCAGGGTGACAAAAGCAATATAAATGAAAGGCTATAGTGAGATATCCCAACTACTGATGGAGTGAAAAGTTCTGTATTTGAAAATAGTTAATGTGAAAGTAGGGAAAACTATCAAAATCATTAATCTGAAATATAATGGAGGGTAGATGAAGAGGGCAAATATGGTCAAAATGCTTTAGGTACATGTGTGAAAATGAAACAATGAAGCTTGCTGAGATTTGTTTAAAAAGTAGAAAACTCCAGGTGCCAATGACTGATGCATATAATCCTAGTGGTTTAGGGTCTTAAGAACTGAGGATCAAGGTTCAAAGACAGCCTGGAAAGGCAAGTCTGTGGTAGTCTTATCTCTATTTAACCATCAAAAAGCCAGATGTGTAAGCTGTGGCTCAACTGGTAGAGTGCTAATCATGTACATAAAGCTCAGGGATGGCATCCGGGCCCTGAATTCAAGCCCAGGAACAGCACAAATTAAAAAAAAAAAAAAAAAAAAAAAAAGCTAAGTGGGGAGGGAGAAAGAAAAAAAAGAAAGAAAAAGAAAGGGAAAAGTAAAAAGAAAAAGTATGAAGAGATGACAAAGGAGACTGACAGGACATGAATCTGATATCTGATCAAGATAACATTGTGTGATGTCAATTAAATTCCTGATACCAATAAAAATATGACAAAATAGCTTACACTCTCACCTTCTTTTCTAGAGGAAAATGACACCTTGATCCAAAAGAATGAGTTTTATGTATTTGAACTTTGACAGTACATAAGATAGTATGTTCTTTTTATTTATTTATTTATTTTGTTATTGTTGGTTGTAGAGCTCCAACTCTGGTCCTGGGTGCTGTTTCTCAGCTTTTCAGCTCAAGGCTGGTGCTCTACCACTAAAGCCACAGCACACTTCTGGTTTTCTTGGTAGTTTATTGGAGACAAGAATCTCAGGGACTTTCCTACCTGAGCTTTCTTTGAACCGTGATCCTCAGATCTCATCCTCCTAAGTAGCTAGGATTACAGGTATGAGCCACCGGTGCCTGGCTGAACACAGTATATTCTTATAGTACATGCTGTAAATATTCATGGGTCAGAAAGGTTGGCACTGTGGTGGACTTCCACTGACAGTTTCCATGCCATGGTTGACCAGCATCTCTACAGCATGATTCTCAGATAGCAAATATGTCTTTTAAACCAGATTCATAAGACAATTGTCAGTTTTTGGAAAAGTGGCCCCTTTAAAATAGTTTGATTGCATAGTATCTAACACAATGAGTCCCTTTTGTTTGGTGTGTTCTGTTGATCAGTGTAAGGACTCAGTCTAAATGAATAGCTTCCCATATGTTTCATAGCTAGGTAACATTGAAAATATCTTAAATAATTTAAAGTGTCCTCAAGATCTTATATGAAAAACACAGAACTGTAATATGAATTTTAAATAGGTACACAAGAGACTGCTTATATGGAGGAAAGAGATTTAGAAACCCTCACAGGAGATGAGAGTGGAATATTATGAACCTTTGCTATTAAGGTAAAATAGCAGTGGGCGATTCAAATGTGATTTACTTTGTTTATTTTATGTGGCTCTTTATTTTCTTATCAGTTTAAAAAATAATATTAATATGAGTTTGTGACTTACCAATATATAAATATTCTGTGACTTAATCGTCAAAGTAGCCATAAGAATATCTTATCAACTTTTGTACTATCAAACAATCCAAACATTTAAAATGACAACTTAATTTTCCTTAGGAAGAAGGCCTATTTTGTCCCACAGTACTTTTCAATGATTTATGACTTTGCTGTACTGATGATTGTGACTTACATTTTTAAAAAGAAAAATATTCTTCACCTTTCCTCTCAAAGAAGTCATAGATTAAAAAGGAATTTTTTTAACTTTCATTGTAACAGACAATATACTACAGCGTTTGCATGCAATTTTATTCCATTTTAAATTGTATTCCATTCAGTCTGGAATGGAAAGAGATGGGTAAAATCTTTCCTAAGATGAAAAAGAATATTTTTAAAAAAGAGTAAGTTGGAATTCAAGTGGCAGCTCTGAGTGTGGTGGTCAAATCAGTTAAAGAATGAACTGTGAGGATTTTTGTGTGTGAGTTTCATTTTAAGCCCTTAGTTTTGCTTAAGAGATCCCCTGTTCCTTTTTGACCATGACTTAATATTGTTCTTTTCCCAACAATCTCATTCTTCTTGCCTTTGCCTTCAACATTGTGGAAATCAATACAGTGGTCACTCTCTGTTCTGTGCTCAACACCTGTAGTTTACTGTGTGTGATAGTCTGAGATTCTGTAGATACTACTTAATCTGATAGCCACAGTGTGGCCCATTTGTCCAATATAACATTTTCCACAGCTGCAGGGAACATTAAGCTACTGCTGTGGGTAGGAGAATATTGTCTTTTATTAGCCATAGGTGGCTGGAGTCCTTGGATGGGGTAAGAATATTATTTTTGTTTTTGTGGGTGCTTTTGAAGATTGTATTGATCCAACTGAAGAATGCCTTGACATGGGGTGGGATTGCTCTTCTCTCACGCAGTGCCGTACTCAGCTTGTCTGTGACTTGACTCGTGGGGGGAACAGAGGATTTAATCAAATAGTCGGCTGTATATCCATTCTCTGCCAAGGTCATGGGAAGGATATGGATTGTCTACAGGAAGAAAGAATATTCTGCCATCATCTTGGTTTGATATGTTTTAACCTTACATTCAGTCTTCTCAGTTTGAAATGCATTTCCCCAAATGGATTGTTAAACAAACCTTTTTTATTTTGATCTAAGTGCTGTAAATATCAAACTAAGAGGATTTTCACATGGTGAAAATGGGTAAGAGTAGATTTGAAGCCTTTTTTTAGGGCAAGAATCTCGGTTAGAGAAGCAACACTACATGCATTCTAATATATATATATATATATATATATATATATATATACACACACACACACAAAACATGAACACACAAACATATATGTTCTATTTTCAAGATATATTTGGAAACAATAACAGGCACTGAGATATGGTTTGATAGTGATTGAGCAGAAATTGGGGATCCAAACAATTCTTGATTCAGAAGTTCACTACTTAGGAAAGAGACCACTGGACTATACAAGTGCTGTGAAGAAATACAAGCAATTAACCTTATACAGTCATCAGAGAAAGCCTTTAAAACAGTCCATATTGAAATTAGGAGATTGTGTTGGCACAGAAGTTTCAGATGGCTTACTGTACTAAGTTTGGAGAGACCTCACAGACTCCCTAATACTTTCCCATTTTTCCTTATTAAAATAACTCTAATAAATCAAGGATTTAAAATAAAAAGCACTGTTGTGAAAGCATACTATTAGGAAACTGTTAATCTTACTTTTATTGAACTTCATCTCTGTAAAAAATAGGAACTCCTTAGTCCATCACAATGTCCTATGAAAGTATGATCTTTAGTCAACATAATTCCTATGTGCAAAAGAAGGTTATGTCTTCTTTATAACTTAACTGTGATAATTATGCACAAAAATCAGCATGAAATACACATTTGTATTAGACAATTACTATAGTTTTTACTTTCCCTCCTTTGTCTTCTATAACCTTCTTAGAGGACTGACTGACATTTATCTTACCCCAGTGATCATATTTACTATTCTAGGCCCTTAAAATGGCATAGTGTACTCTTGCAGGAAAATTCTGTGGAATGCATAATCTCTATTATCATAAAATGTGCTTTCTTGAATCCTTGTCTTTCCACACCCAATATTAAGAAAGTTAAGTATATGTTGTTTTTGTAGTGATTGACCAATAAAGGATAGAAATATTCATCTGAGGAGACCTTTATTGCCAACTACATTTTTGAATCTTACTTACCTTCTTTCAAAATTTATCAATTTTATATGTACTCAGTAGTTCATCAAACCAAACAGAAAAAGAGATTGCTTTCAATGTTTACTTTTCATTATCTAGTTGTACCAATATTACAAAATAGGCTAGATAGGTGGCATTGGTTAATAATTGTCATTTAGAATCTGGAGCCGGGTGACGATTCATATGTAAGTCAGCAAATTATGGTGTCCTATAGTCCTGTTCTCTGGTCAGATACTCTTTGTTCTTTGTCATATTAACTACTAAATCACCAAAACTTTAAAGTATGTCACTGTTTTTCCATATTGTATTACAATGCTTTTGGATACAACAGGACTTTCTTTGTTATTGTTGTTTTTAATCTTTTTAAAAGCAGTTTCAGGCTTGCAAAAAATTGAGTAGATATACATATCTACTCCCTGGGTGCATTTTCACAGTCCCCTCTTCTACCAGGGGGGTATAGTGGATCATGCTGTCCTATAATCACCTAAAATAAATTACAGTTTAACTCAAGGATCACTTTTGTTATTGAATTTTGTATTGATTATGAAAATCTAAATGGCCTATGTCAACCATTGTATTGTAAAGAAGTTTATTGCATAGAATCATTTGTGCTGCTGCTATTCATCTCTACTTCCCCCCAACACTAAGAACCACTAGTTTTTTCATTCTTTACATACTTGTTCTTCTTCTACATTGTTGAAATTGAATATTCTTTTCACATTGGCTTTTCTTATTGGTTAAAATATTTGGGGGGAGCTTAATATTGTGTTTCTCCTCAGTTGTGGAATTTCTGGATATACCACAATTTCTTTATCCAGTGACTAGTTGAAGGGCATTCTAGGCACTTACAGAGTTTATTAAGTATGTGTGAAACTGCTATAAAAAATCTAGTTCCGAAGTTTTTGTCTAAATATAAGTTTACAGATGTTTCTGTACAATCAAAGGGGACAAAGGCTGAGATGTATGGTTAGAGTGTGTGTAGTTTGTAATGAAACTGACCAACTGTATTCTAATATATATGTATCATTCTGTATTTCATCAGCAACGAACACGAAATCTGCTGTTCCACACCCTCACCAGCATCTAGCATTGTCATGTTTGGGGTTTTATTCATTCCACTGGCACATAACAGTATATCATTATTGTTTCATTTTAAATCTCTGATGACATATTGAGCATCTCTACATATGCTACAAATATTCTTATGTAAGATGTTTGTTCATATCTTATCCCATTTTGCAATCAATGTACGAGTCAAGCGGAAAAGGTCAGATAATGTGATGTCAGGAAAATGAACCCTTAGCTATGTATTTTAATGTTTTTTCTTTCATACATGTGTTTCTAACGCATTTATAAGATTACCTCTTTGTTGCTTTGTATGTCCCTCCCCCACAGTATAACCCTGCTTTCACTATATTTGATGTCAGTATAACTTGTGGAGGAGATGGGGAAAAACCAGTTGTTTAAGGATACAGGTGGATCTGATGCAACAATGAGAAGTACAAGTTGTCATGTCCAAAAGGAGCTTTACAACGTCGGTGCGGGGGGAGGGGGGTTGGGGGGGGAAGGGGGTGGGAGGGAGGGGGGAAGGAGAAGGATTGGGATGGGGGGAGGGGGGAGGCTGGGAAGGGATGGGAAGGGTAAACAAAGGAGGAGGCTGCAATGCTTGGTAAGAAATGTACGTATTATCCTGCCCATGCAATTGTAACCCCTCTGTACAGTATGTTCACAAATAAAATAAAATTAAATTAAAAAAAATTTATAATCAGATTTGTATCATTTTTTTTTGTCCGTCGCAGGGCCTGAACTCAGGGCGTTGTTCCTCAGTATTTCACCTCAAGGCTAGCGCTCTACCACTTGAGCCATAGCACCACTTTTGGCTTTTTTCTGCTTATGTAATGCTGAGGAATCGAACCCAGGGCCTTATGCATGCAAGGCAAGCACTCTACCACTGAGCCACCTTCTCAGCCCAGATTTGTATCATTTTTGTTGGAAGTTGATATGAGTATTTTGGATAAACAAACCTTGATCAGGCAAATCTTTTGCAAATGTTTCCTCACCATCTTTGGCTTGGCTTCTGATTCTTTGAGCATTGATTTCCACAGAACAAAATCATTAATTCTAATAAAGTCCTACATTTAATATTGTATTTAAACTTTAAGACAAAGACAAAAACAATATCATTTTAATTTTGTCTAGTCTGTTAGCATTTTTATATTTTACATGTTATATTTAGGACTGTAATTTTTTTAGATATTTTTGATGAGGGATATGTCTCATAATAAGTTCATGTATGAAACATGGATTACACTTATAATTCAGATTTTTTAGAAGAATATACATTTCCCATTGTATTGTCCTTGGCTTTCGTCAAAGTTTATTATAATTATAAAGGTCTAATCTTAGGTTCTTTTATAACTTATTTTTGAATATTTGTGTTTTCAATTATTGTGAGTTTTATGAAGACTAGCTCTGTGTGCTAACCCTTTATAGAAGACAAATATAACACTAAATATTTGCTGTATAAATCTCCCCCCAAAATATGGGAAATGCATGGTGAATTACTTCATATAAAATTCAAGCAATACTCTGAAGTGCAAATACTTTTGATTAGTGCTCTCAAAATACTCAGTCTTTATAGGATAAAAGGAAGAGTAAAAACACTAGGGATGAGTTAGCAGCAAAAAAGATACGTTCATGCCACCATTAATGCCTTTCTAAATTTTCTTTATTGCTAATTAGGATGAATATATGACCAAACACATTTTAAATTCATTATTTCAGGCAATAGAAATGCTTGATCATTGAATATAACATTAATTACATCACTCAAAGTATTAGTCCAGGCTTGAATAATGAATTAATTTCTGTTGAATACTGTTGGTATTTTATTGATACTGAAGTCTTTATCAGCTAAATGAATGATTTTAATTTAAAAATGAAAATGAAAGCCTGATAAATAACCTTTCTTTTCATTACAGTTACCTCAATTACCATAAAATATATTTTCTATAAAAATTAGGAGATCTCTATTTTTCAAGTTTTGATCCTTTGGTAAGTCATATTTGTGATAAAGAGATAACTTAAAAATATTGAAATTTTTGTGTGAAAGTATCAATTACAAGTAAATATGAAATATCATATTATTGGCATATTACTGCATACAATAGTTATAGGTAGATATATAGGTAGAAACACTAAATTCATATGCAGGGAATAATGTTTGTCAACAATATTTTAATATTATTACATTCCCAAAAAAATAATGTGCTGTGTTTCAGAATTGTATGTTTACTTTAAGGCCTTGTACATGCTAGGCAGAATTGCTGCCAATGAATTACATCCACATCACCACTAAAAATTTCAGAAACATCCATGTGTATATGAATATGTAAATATATAACAATTTTTTATTGCTATGGGGCTTGAATCATGGGCTTGGACACTGCTCCTGGACTCTTTCACTCAAGGCTACCACTCTACCACTTTGTGCTACAGCTCCACTTCTGGTTTTCTAGTGGTTAATTATAGATAAAAGTCTCATGGGTTTTCTGGCCCAGGCTGACTTTGAACCACCATCCTCAGATCTCAGCCTTCTGAGTAGCTAGGATTACAGGAGTGAACCACCAGCATCCAGGTATAGACCTACTCTTCACAACAAAACACACAGATCTATTTCAAACAAAGAAAAACACAATCATGTTGATAAAAATATAATGTGGATATTTTAGTCCTCTTTTATTAAATTAATTTTCCATATCTAACCAACTACCAGTGTATCACTTTACTTAGGTATATAATATTACATAATCACTGACATTTCCTTTTCTTTAAGTTTTCTCTAATGTAACATCTAGTAGAAACTGTAATATTATGTATAAAGTTGGCATAGGTTAAAAAATAAGAAAAAAAAGAACATTTGGATGAATAAAATACAACTTACCCCTCATAGCTGCTTTTGCATATTCTTGAAGAAATTTTCACTTACTCTATAGATAACCTCCGGAGGACTAAATAGAATTATCTTATATAATACTTTTATTCCAAAAATTCTATACATACTATGCAACTTTATACATAGTATGTATAGAGTATCCAAATACTCTCTATATAGTGTGTATTAGAACTTGTGACATTCCACTACATGTATTGATGACTATGTAGCTTTACCTACTTTTCAAACTACATTGAATTAAGAAGTCTGTAGTAAACTGTAATATTTCAGGTTAAACTGAGGATATTTTAATGTGACTATGAATATGACAAAATTGTAATACCTGAGCCATATAACAGAAGGGGACTATTTTCAAGGGATTAGGAAATATAAAACATAAACAGGAAAAGGAGATAAAAAATATGTTACTCCTTTTGCCTGCTTCATTTCCCAGACATATAAAATACTTCCTTGAAATTCTCATTGGACTAAATAATAAAAAAGGAAGTCAGTGTTTTAAATGACTGGTATACAATATCCAAAAATAATTGCTATTTTCACCATCTTCACATATGACTGATACCAATTATGAAATTTATTTGATCAGAGTTGAAACAAAAATATTTTATTTGTTTTATTTGGACACAGCCAATGAAGTTCATTAATTCAAAAATTCAAAATTTATTTTGGCAGGACAATCTGAGTTGCTATTAATGTTTTCTTGACATTCATTGTTTAAAAATTAAGTGACCATCACTTCAGAATGAGTTGTAAAACGTGTGTCATGAGGCAAATGTAATTGGTAAGCTATCTAAGCATTTCTAAATGGGTTTGAAGCAGACTTAGACATTTCTAGCTGAACTTGCCACAGTCCTCAAGGACAAGTTGTTGTCATGATGAACTGTACATGTTATGCTGATAATCGGCACCACAGAGCTGAAACATAGGTGTCTTTCTTTTTTGTTACTGACCTTGTCATTTTAAAGGTCAAATTTGGTAGAGCATCTAAAAATCAGAGCACTTCATAGTTCAGCAATTCATTGTAGACATTAAGGTCAAACCAGGTGCCAAGGTATCTGAGGAATTTGGAGTGAGGAGCACAACAGCTACCTGGAGAACACAATAGCATGGAAGTACAATATCTACTAGCCATCTTTTCTATGATTTGACCGGTACTATTAGCAGAGACAATGAAATCTGACTCTTTACTTGGAAAAGATACTGTGTGGATACATAAGGCATCAATAAAAATGGATTTTTACTTAGTCCTGGAACAGGTAATGCAGTCATTTTTTATGTGAATGACATTACTGGTGTGATTGCAAGAATTTGAAGTTCAAAGGGCAGTTTCTAAGTAGATATATTGAAATATATGTACCAAAACCCCATACTACCTTCTAATGTGCAAATTCTAATAAGAAATTAAGTATAGTAATTGACATAAAAGTCCTATAAATCAGAAAAATATTGCATATCTTTGTTGAACTTAGAAAAACATAACCTTTTTGTCTACAAAAAGATTTAAAAGTTGGGTGTTCTTTGACATTCACAAATGAGTATTTAAAATATATACTGTAATTTTTTTCAGTTCACCAGTTTTTCTCTTAAGTTTGAGATAAATACCATAATTTTTGCTTTAGTTATGTCTCCATGATATGAGTGATAAATACTATGTTAGGATTTCTTTAGATTTAGTTCCTTTTCCTATCTTCTTTTCCTTTATTTTTCGACCCCCAATATTGCCCTCATTCCTTTATTTACATATTACGCCAGCAAACTCAGAGAGAGGAATATCTTTTGACAAATATATACAAGAATCTAATTTTTGCCTTCCCCTTTCAATTTAGTAGAAATTTCATAAGTATTAAAATGTGCTATTTTTACCAAAACACTTAATGTTCATGTACTGAAGCAGTTTGATAATCCATTTAATTCAGTTTTTCTTTTAAGAACATATGTCAGGAGATCATTAATGGCTTGTAAATTTTCCACAAAAAAATCATAGTAGCATACTGATGATGAAATTCTGCCTAGAGACGCATAAACATTTAATTCTATCTTAGGTATTCAGGTGTTTTCTGTTTTCTAAAACCTACATGACATATACACTATGAAATCATAATAACTGACCATTGTTTTTATATACATTTTTATAGTAAGAATACTGTACAGAGGGGTTATAGTTACATGAGTAAGCTCATGAGTACGTATCCTATTGAGCATTGTTGCTACCTCCTTTGTTTTTCCCCACCTCCCCAACTACTCCCCCCTCCCCAAGTTGTAAAGTTCATACATCTCATTGTTACAATGGATCAACGTGTATCCCAATTTAAACATTTTGTTTTTTCCCTTACCCTCCCAAAATTAGAAAAAAAAATGTATATACAAGATGCAGGACACCAAAATCAAATACAGTGAGAGCAGGAGTTATTAAGTGGGGGAGCCCCATTTGTTAGGAAATGGAAAGCCTTGGAAAAAAATTATATTAAGTGAAATAAGCCAGGCACAAAGAAACATAGGTCCCATGATTTCCCTTATTTGCAATAACTAGTGTATGTCTGAGTCAAGTAGAAAACGGTCAGATAAGTTGAAGTTAGGCGAAATGAACCCCAAGTTAAGGACTCAACTGTTTTTCTTTCTCACTATTGTTTTTAACATATTTGTAAGATATTTCTTTGTTGCTTTGTATGTCCCTCCCCCACGGTATAACCCCTGTTTTCATTGTATTTTATATTGGTATAATTTGGAGAGGGGAAGGGAAAAAACCAATTGTTTAAAAAGGGATACAGGTGGACCCATTGCAACAATGAGATGTACACCACAATATGTCCAAAAACGAACTTTACAACTTTGGCGTGGGAGGGGTAGGGAGGGGAAAGGTGGGAGAAGGGATGGCAAGAGGAAACAAAGTAGGCGGAGGCAACAATGCTTGATAAGAAGTGTACTCATTATTTTGCTCATGTAATTGTAATCCCTCTGTATGGTATTTTCATAATGAAACAAAGAAACAAAAATCACTTAATACATTATAAATACATTAAAAATAATAGGAAGAAATAAAAAGCCATTGGTATCCCTATCTTGGGGTTCATTTCTCTTACAACTGAGCATTATTTATGAGAAGATTATAATACTCATAATTAAAACTCCCTGGACAGCCAGGCAATATATAAATTGATACATTGTGATCCTCGTTGACATTATTATAAGCTCTGATTCTTAGAAAGTTTTGTACACATATACAAATTTACAAGTTATCTCTGGATGAAAAAAGAGATCCATTAATTGAATACAGAGTCAATCCTGGCATTTCACTTGTTCTAATGCAAATACTGATGTGAATAAGGGTGATTGGGTAGATTTGCTTGTTTGGTTGTTTTGGGAATACATGGCCTTAGTGTTGAACAAATAAGAAATATACCTCTTTTATTAAAAGGTTAATGAAATTCATTTTTGACTTTTTGGAGGAAAGTTCAGTTTGGGGTTTTGCCAATGCCTGGAAACTTTCCCAGTATGTCCAAATAACCCGAATGCTTCAAGCCACTTTAAAAATCAATAATATAACCACGATTTCAACTGAAGGGCTTCTTAAAAGGTATCCTCATTTAAGTTTGTAAAAAGCAATGTGTGGTTTAAAAATTAGAGTAGGAAAAGAGAAGTGATTATTTTGAGCACAAAAAAAACTGTGCTCAGAAATTTTGATCATTTTAAGTTTATTTGAATTTTGTGAGGTATTATTTCATCATGAATGTTTTCAAAATCAGATTACTACAGAAAATTATATGACAATATATTCAATGTAATTATTTATGAAAATTATGCTCATCTCATTCAAATGATTTCATACTACAAATAATATATACTCTCTATTATCTAATGTTAATGGAATAAACTTCTAGGAAAAAACTAATCTTCATTTTTCTTTTCTTCAACATGAAATTTATCTTTGTTTTATGGTATACAGGGAATTTAAATTATCATATTGTATAGGACATTAAAACCTTTATCACTCAGTTTGCTAGTGTTTCAAATGCTGTTTATGGAAAGGTATGTCATAGTTGTCTATTTGCACCATATAATTTCAGTCCTTGATCCAATACATTGCCATTAAAATATTCTGTTTTAAATAGCATAAAATACTTATACTAGGCAATTATCATTAGCTTTCTTAATCTTCTTTTAATCAGATAGTTATAAAGTGAGTGTAGTCTTGTTATCAAATTAAGGTATTACAAGAACATTTGTTTTCCTAAGAGATAAGTAAAATCTGTACCTTTGTGCTTTTTCAACTTAATCATTAAATCTCCAAAGAATGAAAGTCTCAAGTCATCTGTTACTTATATTTGTGGAGATAAATTGAAATGTTGTTGCTGTTGTTTAACTAATCTCCAATAATTTGAACTCATTAAATCATAATGTTTATTAGGTAATTTATAACTTTTAAAATATATGCCTGATTATTATACTTAAAAATTAAAATTTCCTAATGCATATTAAGTGAAACTAATCATAAAATTATCATGCAAATTAATTTCAAAATATTGTTTAATCTTCAGCCAACAATATTTCCCTCTAGCTGCTACATTACTGATGACTTTCATATGAATTACTTATCTATTATACTTATAATCATTTATTAAGCTTAGCAGTATTCCAAGGTCTAAGCTGAACATGAGAATAAAATATAGAATATCAGCCCCTCTCATTGTTAAGAGTTCACAGGCTGTTATCTGAAACTGATATGAAAATGAATGGAAGAAATAATTGTCACAGTAGAAATGGTTTGAACAAATACTGTGTGTTCAAGACTAGATAGATTTCTTCTTTATTGCTCTAGGAAAGGCAATTCCCACAAAACCAGACAAAGCAATGCAAAAATGGAATTAAAAAAAAGAAACTCAAAGGCAAGTTAAATATACAGAAATCAAACAGGTTATAAACTATTGACTCATTACAAATCATGAAGGTTCCAACCAAAGAATAGTATTCTGAATTTGAGGCAATTTGAGGGATATCATAGTAGATAAAGTCATTGAATTTTTCTCACAGTGCTTTTCTCTAAAGAATCCCATGTAAATTACAGAAGTTTGTTTCTTTCACATTACCAATGTATATCTTCTTCTTTGTATCTTAGTTTCAATTCTACTATGACAACAGGATAAACTTACTGCTAAAGCTAACCCTGAAGACTTGTTCTCTTTAATTCACTTAATATGGTCACATGGAGTACAGACACAGGATGTTGGTCACCTAGGCAAATGCATTCAGCAGAGGCTATGAACAGGAAATGGAGTTGATGCTGCAGTTCAGAAATATCCTTTCGGCAGAGAAATATCCTTTTCATTTCCAGTTCTGTTCCCATTGTTTAATTGTTAATGTTACACTCCCTACTATATGGAGGGAATTCTAACTGCTTTAGTCTCTGCAAAGAAAGACTTCAAATATTCACATGAGCCAGGAACTGTTGGCTCACATCTGTAATCCCAACTACTCAGGAGGTTGAGATCTGGGAATCACCATTCAAAGCAGCCAGGGCATAAAAGTCCGTGAGACTCTTATCTCCAATAAACCATTAGAAAACCGAAAGTGGTGCTGGGTTCAAGCAGTAAAGCGATTGCCTTGAGCTGAAGAGCTGAGAGACAGCATCTAAGCCCAGAATTCAAGCCCCAGGACAGACCAAAATAAAAAATTCACATGAAATAATCCACTTAATTTTTAAGATGTTTTCATGACACAACTTTTATTTATGTTATTGAACTGCTCACCTAAAAATCGGTTCAAGATATGTGTGTTTACATGAAAATATGATGATAACATTCCACTACATGAAAACATATGTTAAATCAGAAATAAAAGAATAGTATTTCTATGAATAGATATACCTAGGAGGAGTTTAGTAAATAGTTAATGAGAGAATATAATTTAATAATGAAAATGATTTACCTTGTCTTACACAGAGGGGCACTAAATATTTTCTAAATCAAAATTAATGGAACTTTCATTGGTTAATGACCCCAAGAAAGGGGGAATATCTCACTCCAAGAGAAAGCTAGGGAAAGCACTAAGGCTCTCAGTGGCCTCTTGTTATAATGGTTATCACCACTAATATACAAAAGATGGAATTCAATGACAGCAAATGACTAGAGAAGTAAAACACAGGAGAGAGCACACTAATTTCCAATTTAAGGCATGTTCATTTTTTCTTCATTATGCAAGCAATTCACATGGCAAACACACAGGACTCTCTTTGAGTCATATGCAAGTTTAGTTTTCCTGAGTCTGATAGTATTGAATGCACATTTTTTCAACATTTTCTTGAATACTAGTTTAGAAGCCCTCTAAAACTACTAAGTCTCATTTGGTTCTGTTTTATTTTTGTTTAATGCTTTCATTGAAAGAACAAGATATCCATGCACTGGTGGCTCACTTCTGGATTCCTAGCTACTCCTGAGTCAAAATTTAATTTAATCCTGGATTAAAACCATGCAGGACAGATAAATCTTAGAGATTGCTACTTCTAATTACTCAGTGTAAAGCCAGAGATGGAGGTGTGGTTCAAGTGGAAGAGTGCCAGTATTTAACAAACTAATCCAATCCCTGAGTTCTAGCACACAGATACCCACATACATTCACATACACTTACACATATACACACACAACCAGGATAGGACTAATCATTAATGACTGCTTAAACAAACTTTGAGATGTGTTTTTGAAGTACATTTTCTATTTGTTTGTTGTTGTTTTTAGAGTATTTAAAACTTTACATTAGGAATGTAGAATAAGAAAGTAACAAGTTAAATAGCTTGTTAATCATTCAGTACTGAAAGAAAATTCCATCTAAATGCTTTCATTGGGATAACTCATCTTATCTGAAGAGATAAACATATTCTCTTCCCATAATCTTATCAGAAAAGAATAAATAAAGGATAAAAGAGGAAAATATGGATGGCAATAAGAAGTCATAAAGACATCATATAAATATAAATGAGCTTTGAAAAATTCCAATTAAAACTAACAACCAAATGATACCACATCGACTTAAATTATCCCATTGAAATTGCACCAGAAGAAATTAAGGTGGCCATGTAAATCATTATATTTATTTCCATTGTCCCTTCATGAAATACAGCAACATTATTTACCGATTGACTTCTTTTTTCTTTTTTTCCCTGAGCTGCTTTTGTTTGTGTTTCCTCAATGAATACTTATTGAAGATCTAAGTATGTCAAGTATAGTCCAAATCACCGAGACTATTGTGTAGAAAAGGCATCATTCTTGCATTGGATGGTGCATGAACATCAGAAAGGCAATGTCAAGATTTACACAGATCACAATACCATAAGCTTTAAAATATATCTTTAAAAGATATCCCTAAAAACTTAACTAAAATAGGATAAAGGGAAGGGCATAAGTACTCACTTCAGGTGTTGTAGAAGCCATGACAGATGTATGAATGTTTGTGCAGGAATTTGAAGAGTGAATCTGGTTGTCTGAGCAGAAAAGTGGTTAGAATACAGTTTGCAAGAAGAGGGAATAGAAGGCTGTCAGAGTATAAAGTGACAGCTTTAACTTGAATGTTATCTTGAAGTGATAATGAGGAAAGTAGCGAAAACAGAATAACAAAATATGTGTGGATGTGTGGAAGTGATTGGTAAAGGGAGATTAATTTAAAAATCTTCATAACATGTGAATTTGGAGGTAACAGATGGATGACTGAAAGCTTGTGTGTGCAGTCAGTATTCACGTGTTACCTGTTATTTGGAAACATTTTTTAATATCTGGTAAATACAGAATGCAGTGGGATGGTGAAAATGAGTGCATGTAAAGAGGTCAAAATGATCAAGATACTGTAAATACATATGAGTAATACCAAAGTGAAACCCCTTTGAACATGCACTAAAAAATGAATGACAAAAATATAAGAAAAGTTCCTAACGTGCGGATATATGTTAAAGGAGAGAATGAAGGAGGGTGAATAGTTACATAAGCAGAACAATGAAATGTCTTGAAGTTAATGTGGGAAGGGAGAGAACTAGAGGAGGGTGATCAAGGGCTAAGTCTGATTAAGGTGGATTGTATGCATATATGCAGACATACACATACATGTTAAAATGAAAACCCAGCTGGGCGCTGGTGGCTCATATAATCCTATATGGTGGTCTATAATCCTAGTTACTCAGGAGGCTGAGATCTGAGGATCACATTTCAAAGCCAGCCTGGGCAGGAAGGACCATGAGACTCTTATCTCCAATAAACTCGCTAGAAAACTGGAAGTGGCACTTAAACAAAAAAAGAAAGAAAACCCTTGGTAGTTAACTGATGCAAAATTGTGAGTGGGAAATGATGTACACTTAAATAGTGAAAGAATAAAATTTTCCATATTTTACTATAAATTAAAATAATGAAATTTTAGTATTTTAAACCTATACAATATATTTTTATTTGAATGACTAAAAAAGTTAAATATTTCTGTTTCCATAATATGGACCATACACAAACAATAACATTACAAGCATAATAATAAAATATGCAAAGTTTGCAAGTAGTTTGTAGAATGTACAGCTATTCTTTTTTTTTTTTTTTTGTCCATTGTGGGTCCTGAACTCTGGGCCTGGGCGCTGTCCCTAAGCTCTTTAACTCAAGGCTAGTGCTCTACCACTTGAGCCACAGCTCCACTTCTGGCTGTTTCTACTTATGTGGTGTTGAGGAATCAAACCCAGTGCATGCAAGGCAAGCACTCTACCACTGAGCCACCTTTCTTGCCCTGTCCAGCAATTCTTATAAGAAACTATATTTTCATCTGAGAAACCTACTGAGCAGAGAATGAGAATGGAAAGTCAATTTGTTTTTTTTTTTCATCTTTGCCTGACATACTGAATAGTTCATAAAGTCAACATCATTTTATGTAGCATTTTTTAAACAATACGATTTAGGGGGCAGTTTGATTAACTTTAGAATAAAGACAGGCATCATTTTTAATGGTCTTAATATATTCAATAGAAGCTTGGCTCTTTGTTTACTATAAATGATTATAAGATCTGTGCTATTAAGTCAGCTATTGCCAAGTATCATCCTGGGAACGATACTGACAACTTGCTGGAGAATCAATCTCAACTGTAGCCTCCTATTTGCATTTGACTATGGTATTTCTATTTCAAAAACTCCTGAAATTAGCTGGGAGCCCGTGGCTCATGCCTGTAATCCTAGCTATCCAGGAGGCTGAGATCTGAGGATGACCGTTCAAAGCCAGACGGGGTGCAGGGCGCTGGTGGCTCACGCCTGTAATCTTAGCTACTCAGGAGGCTGAGATCTGAGGATCGCGGTTCAAAGTCAGCCCGGGCAGGAGAGACCGTGAGACTCCTATCTCCAATAAACCACCAGAAAACCAGAAGCGGCGCTGTAGCTCAAGTGGTAGAGCACTTGCCTTGAGCTGAAGAGCTGAGGGACAGCGCCCATGCCCAGAGTTCAAGCCCCACGACTGACCAAAAAAAAAAAAAAAAAAAAGCCAGCCGGGGCAGGAAAGTCTGTGAGACTCTTATCTTCAATAAACCACTAGAAAACCACAAGTGGCACTGTAGCTCAAGCGGTAGAGTGCTCGTTGTGAGCTGAAGAGCACAGGGACAGTGCCCAGACCCAGAATTCAAGCCCCACAATAGACCAAAGAAAAAAAAATATGGACATTTATTTTCATAGGTTGAAAAATCATTAGCTGAAGAGCTGAGGGATCCCGCCCAAGTCCAGAGTTCAAACCAACCAAAACACCTCCTGAAATTGTTGTTTTTCGGAGCAGTTAGGTGAGGAGTCTCTATTTTAGGTTGTTTTAATATGTTCATTTCAGATTCATATTTTTTGTCAGAATTTGTTGCAAACACCATGTATTTATAGGCATGCAAATTGTTTACATTTGAAGTTGATATTTTTCATTCTTTTAAGAATTAAAAGAATTAAAAATGGGAAGTGGTGCTGTGGCTCAAACGATAGAGCACTCGCCTTGAGCTGAAGACCTGAGGGACAGTGTCCAAGCCCAGAGTTCAAACCCCACAACCAACCAAAAAAAAAAAAGAATTAAAAATGTTCATAAAGTGGTTGGAAAATTTTTGCATGAAAAATAATGGGCTTAATTTAAGAATATTTGTTCTATGTATTTGCTTCATTCATTCTTTCAACACTTATTGACTATCTGGTATGATCTGGGAATTTGGAAACTATCAGACTAGTAATAGACTAGGGCCTTACCCTTGTAAGTTTAGAATTCTATGATGAGAAAGACACATATCAACTGATAAACATGGCTGGCATATTAGTCCATGTACTGTGTAAGTGCTGAATTTCTTCTTCAAGTTATCTCACTGTAAGCAACAAGTAGAAAATTGACTGGACCTTCCACATTTTCCTTGGAAACAATCTCATCATCAACAGGAGAAATAATTCAACCAAAGTATCTGCCACTTTGTAATAAATATTTACTTTTCTCCACTTTCCTAGAACATGTTCCTCATATCTCTTTTTAACCTCAGCAGGTATCTTCAGCATACATATGTCAACAGCCTCATCAAGTAAATACAGATTCTTTCAATTAAATGTTTCAAAATTCTTCCAAACTGAACAGTTACCGTTTCTTAAGTCACACCATATGTTTAGGTCTGTTGCTGTAACACCATCCTTTCTGCTACCAACATCTGCCTAAGCTTCCTGGGACTACCCAAACAAATTACTACCAACTGGGAAATAGTAATTTATTCTCCCACAGTTTGGATCTTAAGGTGTATAAGGTTAGGATGTCAACTAAGTGGATCACTTCTGGGGGCTCTGTGTGAAAAGTCTGTCTCTTAAATTTAAGCAGAATCTCCTTTACTGTCCTTGGTTTGTGAGTGTATTGCTCCCATTTCTTGGCCTTCTCCGTAAAACACTCGACCTGTCCATCTGTACATTGTGTTAGCTTTGTACACTGCCATATTAGCTTATTTTTCCTCTTTTTATAAGGACCCACTGCTCTAGAGCTTACCCTGTAGTGATTTTATCTTAACTTGATTACAGCCACAAAGACAATACTTCATGTTAGGTCACACAATAAGTACCAAGATTATGATTATACCATATCTTCTGAGGGGAACACAATTCAACACATCACACTGGTAAGCAGACAAATTGTTGAAAGGAGGTGAGTGTATGCATATAACCTTTTCTTCCAATCCAAAACACATTGTGCTTGTTTGTGCTAGAAATCTTGCACTATAGTGGAATTTCTCAATGTGATCTATGATATCTTGCCCAGAAAACAAACTATTTAAGTTAAAAATTCCATTTGCAGTAGGTTTGTATTGTGGTATATTTATCTTTTTGTCTTTACAGCATGCGTTGACATATCAAGGATTCTGAGAATTCTTTCAGTAAAAGAACAAAAGCCAATGCATTTTTTTTGGAGTGAATTTGACCTATGAGATTCCTGTGTTTTAAAACTTTTCTTCAAAGTAGTCATAGAAAATACTTGGTGAAATATTGTAACCAACGTATATTTCTCTTCTTCCTCAAGGGTTCAGGGACATACTTAAAATTATCCAAAATAGAAAGCAGAATTGACTCAAATACGGAGTTTACAAATTGATTCTGTATTGTTGAAGGTTGTCAATAAAAATCCAGATACACTGTTTATACTATAGAATTCTCATACAGTACAGAATTATCAAAAGCAATATGCCTAATCAATCTCCATTAGTAATTGAAAATTTAACAAGAAAGCAATAAAACCATACAAGTACTCATATTGATGTGAAAAACACAAGCTCCTTAGGAGGCAAGCACACAATTATTACAGTGATGTTACAGAGTGTATGCAGGAACCAAAAGACATGTAGTTTGAGGGCCGCATGCAAATAGTCCTATTAGGGAGAAATGACTTTATACACCTAGGAAAAACATAACAAAACAAACCAACAAAAAGGTAATAGGGGGAAAAATCACAAAAAAATAGGAGACAATTGTCACAAAAAACAGAGCACAGAACCTCAGGATTTCATAATATAGAGGTGAAGACATTGTCAAAATTTTCAAACTCTTGTTTATGCAAAACTCAGAACATGAAGGTGGCATTGCTCAGCTGAACATGGTACTTGCTGATGTATTCTTTCCTTTTTCCTAAAGACCTCCAACTAACCCATCTTTCTTAAAGTTTCCCTGCCACCTCCCATTAGTGCATGCTGGAGATCAAAATTCAACACATTGCATTTTGGGGCACCTAAAATCCAAACTGTAGAAGTTGATGTAAAGAATTTTCCAGAAATTGAAAATTTTTACATACCATAAACAATTACTATTGTTCAGGCTCAGAAAATGATATTCCAAGTGAAGAGTTTTCTGGCACTGTCTCATTTGTTTTTCTCCAAAACAAGCCTAAACAGCAAGATTTTCTCTTTCTTGAGGTGTATCAGAAAACAGAATCCCTTTTATGCATTATAGGCCAAAATATGACTATGTTCCCCACCCTATTGTTCTGTTTAACAGCTGCTCATAAAGAAATTAAGACTCTAATTCCAGAGGGGTCTTCCCCCTTTAACCAGGAAGGAGAAATACCACACAGGAGAGCAAAGAAGAATCTAGACATTCAAGCCTTGCAAGTTTTTCCAGCACAGACTGTTTTTATTACATTGTACCTTTACTGTCCAATTATAATGTCACACTCTTCTCTAGGTACTGTTGGACTTATTCTAAAAAAGAAAGTTTGTCTTCTATGCTTTTACTTGCCTGGAAGGAAAGAAATTCAGGTCACATAAAACTATGACTAAACAAAATTACTAAGCTGCTATCTTGTTAACCTACATCATCTGTCTGTCTGTCTGTCTGTCTGTCTGTCTGTCTCTCTCATTAATCTATTTATTTTTTGTCAGCCATGACATACCTCCTTTCTATCTGTCTGCCATCAATCTATCATCTACCTATTTACTGATTGATGTGATGTTGGATTTTCAGCCATGAATTTTATCTCCTTTCCTATTCTACATCTGTCACCAGGAAACCTCTGATATCTTTAAGTATATTTGTAGAACCATCATGAATCAGCATTAGATTTTAAACATATCCCAGTTGCTGATATTTCATTTGGAAAATGATTTTTTTCTGAGTTTACATCTCAATCATTGCATCTTAAATGATACTCTACACATATCTCTGTTCTCATCTTATTTTGTGCCTCAGATGTTATTTTATATAATTTATAGAATAATGTCCAGCCAGATTATTGGTAAGAAATTCTCAGACTTGAAGCTTATTCTAGAGGAGGCAAATGTGGATTCAGAGTTTTCCCACATTATAGACACAGTAACTCTCAGAACAACATGATCTCTTGTAAGTCTATTTTGTGTTTTTCTGCCATGGATGACAAATTCTGAAACAGTCACTTAATGAAACCTTATTTTAAGGATAATAGAAGACTAGTTTTAGCCTTGAAACCCAACATCTGTTTCAAGCAGACAGTTTAAAATGTACAGGTAATGAAACACAAAAGCTCCAGGTTCACACTTTCCTCCTCCATTCTCCCAGATAACCTAGGGCATGAACTACATTTTGAAAAGAAGAAGTCATTAAAATGGCTGATAATTACCCTGAAATTTACCAGGTTTATGAATCTCTGAAGAAAATCCCATTAAATTGGGCTCTGTCCTGTTTCCCCAAATTTACAAAAGAAAACACCAGAGACTTATCAGAGCTTATCATTTTGAGGCCATTAATTAAGCAAATTGTACTCTGGGTGAAAATGTTTCCCAGAAACCTCTCTTAGATTGACATTTATTTTGTGTTAACCATTCTGCCTTGCACGGTTCTGCTCCACATCGAGAGGCCACTTAAACAATATTAAGATAACAACATTAATTCACTGTTCTGTTAATCATATAGAAGCAAATCAGCTTGTTATAAATAATGATCTTTCCTTGCAGGAAGCTCAACTTTTATCACTTTTTCCAATGCAAATCCCTGTCCTTTTGTACTAACTCTAGAGTAATTGTATTTAATGCCAAGTTCTTTTCTTAGGCTTCAATACTGTCAAAAAGAAGGAAAGCTGACTTACATTTTAAATTTGAGTAGGGTTTTTCTCTCAAAAAATATAAGGAAGAAAAGAGGCAACTTCTCCTCTTGCTCTGATCCATAGAATCATTTTTCACTTTTCCGGTGGTGATTACTGGAATTGGAACTCAAATTAAGCAGTGTTTCTGACAAGATGATGTAATGTGTCATAACTTTTCCTTATCTGTAAAATAAGTATATTAGGTAGAACATCAGGGAGCTTTGTGGAGATTTCATTTTATTTTCATTTTGGCTCAAACTCACTATAAAGAAATTGTATCTACTCTATATCTGGGAAACTACAGCTGAAAGATTTCTGTCACTATTTTATGTGGAGTTTTTGAGTTTTTTATGTTAATGGAATAAGGATGCAAATGTGCAGTAGGATTTTGGCTTGCTTGTATAATTAGACATGTCTGTCTAACAACTTTCTGAATCTCCTGTGGGTTTTCTGGAATGTAGGAGGTGGTACTCCAATATACATGGGCTGCTACTACAGTTTATTTGCTATCCAGTTTCACTGAATCAAGTTTAGTGGAGTATAATTTATGTTCTCTAAAAGAACTTCAAAATAGCATGGCTATACCTGAAGGAGAAGTAATCAGGTATTAGAAATTGTGTGGTCAATTTTACTTTCCTTAGAAGAATATCATGTTATGCTTTACAAAGCTAAAATGAGAAGACCATTCCTTCTCTGACCTAGATACAGGTGTCAGAAATAAATTGCTCCAAAATTATACAAAGGACCACTTATAGCTAGGCTTTGCATGAAGCAATAATCAGACCTGCCAGTTATTTATTTGAGTTCTCATTATTTTTCCCTTTTATATTTTAACACCATAAATTTGACTTTATGATTATAAAAGTGAAAGCAGCCAAGTGATATGACAACTTTAAAGAGAAAGAAAGGAGAAATAAATAAATGTAGCAGGCCCTCTTTTGACAGTGAATATGGGCACAGCAAGGGTACAATATATATCCTGTTTGATGCTTATAAATGTACCATTTCTAAGTTTGTGGCAAAACGACCTTTCCAAAGCCTCGCTTGGCATATGGAAAGTGCATTTTCCTGTTATCAGTAACAGCTGTGGAAAATGTGCTCAGCCTTTCCCTGTGTATTTATGGTGGCAGAATCCGCTGGATCATGTAATGGCTGTTTTAGGTTGCCAGATTCTTCTCAGCTTCTCCAGGCTATTCTGCTATTCCAGGCCCTAGGCCTGGAATTCCAGGTGCTCTTACCTGTCTTAACTAAAAAGAATTCAGGCCTTTAATGAATATGTAGGAAGTTCAGTAAGGATTTAGATAATTCTACCCATCTTAACTATGATGAATTTATTAATGTAGGACCTTTGGTTTGTAACTCAAATGGGAAATAACATTTTTTTTTCTGTAAAAGGTTCAAAGGTCTCTATTTCAGGCCACCTAGGCCATATATGTCTCCTAAGCATTTTTGCCTAAAGCTAGTGCTTCGCTGCTTTAGTCACAGCTCCACTTTTGCCTTTTGGGTTGTTAATTAGATTAAGAGTATTATATTTTTTCCTGTTTCAAACCACTGGCTTCAAACCACAATTCTCAGATTGCAGCCTCCCGAATAGGGAAAATTATTGATGTGAGTCACAGGCACCTAGCTTTTAGACAAGTCTTGAGAGAATAAACTTATGTGAACTGAATCTCTCTAAAAGATTCACTTTTGAGATATGGAGCTATTCACAAATGCTGACATAAAGTAATGATTAAGACATTAACTAGTTGTGTCCAGCTGAAAAGCTTCAAATAACATGAGCATTTGAAGTAGCATGGGTTTCTCACTGTTCAGTTATGAAACTACAGTATGGATATATAAGGGAATCAAACATACCATCCTAGAACAGGATGTGTGTTAAATTCTGAATGATTTGATTATGATTTTTCATAAGAATTTTTATATCTCTTATGCAAAATTTAGATTGTGTGGAATTAGGGAATTTCAAACTGCCCAATGGAATCTAAAATCCCAAAGAGAGGACAGACTCACTACAGGACTGATTTAAGATTTGTAACTTCTTTGACCTTTACATATACACAACTATCTACATATCTTTGGACCTATTAGAGTTCAGAGAGCTGCCTTTACCATGAAATGATATGTATTTAAGAAAGACAACTTGTTCATCTCTTGCCTGCCAATGTGAAAGGCTTAAATGTTATCCTTGGATTATTTTCACTTAATTTACATGTTTGAATCATACACTGATTTTGTTTCCAACTATTTAAGAGCAAGAGAGGTATGATTAATCTTAAAACAGACATATTATTGTTCATATGTCATACATCTAGAATACTTTTTATCTTTTATCATGAAAAGGAACAGTATAGAGCTAAAATTTATGAAACACAGTCAGGTAAATCTCAACTTAAAAATATCCTTCAAAATATGTTGAAATCCAGATAATGTGATGTTAGGAAAATGAACCCTTAGATATGTATTTATTTTTTTTTCTTTCATGCATTTGTTTCTAACGCATTTATAAGATTATTCCTTTGTTGCTTTGTATGTCCCTCCCCCACAGTATAAGCCCTGCTTTCACTATATTTGATGTCGGTATAATTTGTGGAGGAGAAGGGAAAAAACAAGTTGTTTAAGGATACAGGTGGACTTGTTGCAACAATGAGAAGTACAAGTTGTCATGTCGAAAACGAACTTTACAACTTTGGTGGGGGGGGAATTGGGTAGGGGGGCCAGGGGAGGCTGGGAAGGGATGTGAAGGGTAAACAAAGGAGGAGGCTGCAATGCTTGGTAAGAAATGTACTCATTATCTTGCCCATGTAATTGTAACCCTCTGTACAGTATGTTCACAATAAAATATATATATAAATAAAAATATGTTGAAATCAATGAGTTATCGATGTTGAAATCAATCAGTTTGGTATCTGGTACATGGAATTTGCTAAGAAAATATTTACCAATATACAAATACACTAAAATAGGTAGGATATTAATATTCATTAGTTGGTCAATTATCATATCACCCTTGTAATTGTTCCTATTAATATGACCATGTGTAGATTTTAATGATTAATTTTTAATGTAAAAGCATTTAGTATGGAAATATTTATAAGATTAGGCCCTGACTGCTATCCCATTGAACTTTGGTCTACTAAGAACAATGAAGCCAAAAAGAATTGGAAAAGTAGAGATTCACCATATACACTAGGTTAAAAGACAATTGGAACGCAATTAGAACAAAAGAGAAAAATTTTAGCCATACCAACTGAGAGAAGGGTGAACAAACATACATAAGAACAGGAATATGTTACTAAATATGTTCCTACCTTATATTATCCTGAGAGGATCATGAAATTATAAATTATTTTCTAAATATCTTTTCCCATTTGACTTGATGGTATGTCTGAGAGTACCCTTGAACAACTATATATAAATGACATTATGAAAGCCAGCTTTCAAGTCTCAGTAATCAGCTGTATTAGAATCTAGCTTGACTTTTCGTGCAAAGGGTAAAAATTTACCCTATAGTATTTTACATTTTTACAAGATACCACTGTAGGGAGAAACACTGGAAACTATTCAGAGACCTATCAAGCTTCCTTAAGAAATTGAAAAATTGAAACTTGGTTTTAACTCAACCTCCATGGACCTCAGTTTTTAAATTGGAGTCCTTGGTGGATGATAGAGGTCATGGTAGCTGTGCTTAGGCTGTTTCAAGGTATTTGCTCTGCTTCAGTAAAGATTTCCTGGGAATTTGGTTTCTGGTCTGCATCATGAATAAGAATTGCTGATACTATGCAACACACACACACACACACACACACACACACACACACTTGAATGAAGTTCCTTTTGAAGATCTTGCAGAATAGTGCCAACTGTACTGTTTAAAGCTCATTACAAAAATATTTTAGAAGGGGTAAGTATAAAGGTTAAATGTACACCTATATGATGACATATGGTTTGAACATAACATTATTAGTAGTCTGAATATCACCTGGTTTCTGTTGCTTTTATAATCTGCTTCACAGGCCTACAAATTATAGCTTGCAAGGTGATTCACATACATTATTATTTTGAATCCAAACAAAGTGTATTATTAGATATGCAGAATGGGTGGATTTCATTTTTAATCTTCAAATTTTGGAAAGCATAGTACTGTAAATAGAATGATTTCATTCAGATTCATTAAAACAGGTAGATAAATTATAGGTAAAATTTAGAATTTGTTTTAAATTTGAGAACTATATGAAACACCACAATTCTGAAACTAATGATATTACATACTTTGTAAATCAAAATAAGGCTAAAGGTCCGAGAACTAGTAGCTTATTCCTGTAATCCTAAGTATTCAAAGGCTGACATAGGAGGATTATGTTTTGAAGTCAGCTTGGGCAAGAAACTCTGTGAGATTCTTATCTCCAAAAAAACACACAAATCTTGGCCACTATGGATAAATACACACCTTCAGATTAACCAGGAAGCTAGAGCAGCTAACCACTGCTCCATGTTCGTCTTTTTGGTGGTTGTTTAGAAAAGAGAGTTTCAAGGACTTTCCTCCTGGTTTGGTCATAAACCTAGCGCCACAAATCTCAGCCTTCTGTGTAGCTAGGATTACAGGTAGGAGTCACCAGCTTCTGGCTCAATCACATGCTTTTGAGTTGACTTGTTTGGTCAGTTAGCTAACTGTGTGTGTGTGTGTGTGTGTGTGTGTGTGTGTGTGTGTACTATTGAGTGGGAACTGAAGGTTACACACACTAGAAATATTAGAAAGGGAAGACTGATTTACAAGGGCATGAGAAAACTGTTCCCACAGAAGCAAACATTAATGAACACATTAAGAATTAGAGGAGCACAGAAAATGTTATCATCCAAGTTGCCCGGGTCAGAATGTAAGATGTTAATCCAGAGGATCACAACAGCCCAATATATATGTACATAGGACCATATAAAATGATGCTAATTGAAATGAACTCTGAGATATCGAGAGCTCCATAGTGCCTCGCTAGTGGCGGGCATGATAACAAACCCTGGGTGTCTGCACGCGTGTTCGGGTCGCCCCTGTGGGGGCTCCACGGTGGTGAGTGGGAGGTTCTGCGGGATTGGGTCCTGGCTGCTGTCTGGTTAGGTGACACAATGTCGCTTTTCCGGGGCCTGTGGGGCAAGATGAGGGTGCTGGGAAGATCTGAAGCGGAGCTGTGCACTGGCTGTGGGAGTCGCCTGTGTTCACCTTTCAGTTTTGTGTATTTTCCAAAATGGTTTTCATCCACCTTGAGTAGCTATCCAAAAAAAAAAACCCTATGACTTCTGAACCCAGATGTGAAAAATAAAGAACTAATTAGACAAATTGCAGAGGTCTGGAGAGGACTTCCTGAGTCAAAGAAAAAAATATATGAAGATGCTTATAAGGCAGACTGGAAAATATACAAAGAAGAAGTAAACAGAATTCAGGAACAGCTTACTCCAAGTCAGTTGCTGTCTTTGGAAAAAGAAATCATACAAAGACATTTGAAAAGGAAAGCATTAATAAAAAGAGAGAGTTAACATCTCTTGGAAAACCAAAAAAAAAAAAAAAACTGGTTCAGCATACAACATTTTTATAGCTGAAAAAGTTCCAGAAACCACAGAGTCATCATCTAAGGAAAAATTGAAGACTTTAAATGAAAAATGGAAAAATATGCCTCGTTTTCAAAAGCAGGTTTATTATCAACTTTCTAAGGATGATAAAATTCGTTATGAGAATGAAATGAAATCTTGGAAAGGACGGATGATAGAAGTTGAGAGAAGTGATCTTATACGTCAAAACAAGAAACTACAACCCAAAGCTGCTACTGAGAAGCTAAACCTCAAAGAAAATTGAGTTGTGTTCATGATGGTTGGGTACAAGAATCAAATTAGGTCTCAACACCTGACATTGTAACATCAGAATAGATAAAGTTGGTAAACATTTCATATTCAATTCCTTTTTTTTTTTTAGCCCATGGACTTCTGCCAGTTGAACATATTTTATATTCATATTTGTAAAACAGATGAAGGTCGGTCATAAAAATTTTTGTGTTCATAAAAACCACAGAGGGTCAAAATCTTTCATGCAAATTTAGCAGGGAATCATTTTACCATTGATAAAGGTGAATCAGACAGTGAAGTTTTTTTTCTTTTTTTTATACTAGACGCTGATGGATATTCTTCTTGCCTCCCTATGGAGGCAGGGACTTGTTTTCAAACTTTTCAATACTGTGGAAGCCACAGTGTTCTCTTGATATAATTGTGCCGTTAAAAAATGCAGCCAGAACTAATATCTGGGTAAATTCTAATTCCTAGGTATAATTAGTACATATTCAGAGTTGATAGCCATACATGCAAGTACTAGTTAGTTTCAGTAACAATCTTTTATAAAAGGGACTGAGAGATTTATAAACCATTTTCTCATTATCTTTTTCTTTTACTAAAGTGAAAACAAATTATGTACTAAATCTATGCATATTTTATATAGCATAAAATAAACAACCTAATATTTCAAAAAAGGTATCAAAACTAAAAGGTGGTTTGTGTTTTGTTTTTGTTCCTGTTTTAATGTATTATATGAAGTTCTTTCTTTTTTCTTTCATTTTTCCCTTTGGATTATTTCTTTTTGTCACTGATTTCCATCCCTTGTCTGGGTATGGAAATATACATATGTGTGTGTGTGTGTGTGTGTGTGTATGGAGAAGGGAAGACAAATTACAAAGTAGCAAGACAAAGGACAAAGAGTAAACCAATGCAACAATGATACTCACAAGACACTATGTTGGAAACAAACCTTTCAAATTGATGGTGGAACCTGGGGAGAAGGGAAAGAAAGTAGGAGAAAATGAGGAGGGAATAAAAATGTTCAACAAGAAATGTACACTCTATCTTGCTTAAGTAATGGTAACCCTCTGTACCTCATCCTTACAATAAAATGAAATAAGATAAAAAAGAAGGGGTAAAAGAAGAATGTTAGCAGAAATTTGGAGAAAGAATTTGGAGATCTCACTTGGCACGTGAGTTAGAGGGAGGTCAGGAAGTCAGATTTCATGTAGTTTTACTTAGTTTTTCTTTGGCTGGGATTGTGACTCAGTGGTAGAGTGCTTGCCTAATCAAGCAGAAAGCCCTTGGTTCTATTCATCAGCACCACACAGAAAGAAAAAGCTGGAAATGTCACTGTGGCTCAAGTGGTAGAGCATAGCCTTGATCAAAAGATGCTCAGGGACAGTAAACAGGCCCTGAATTCAAGCCTCACTACTGGCCAAAAAAAGAAAAGAAAAAAGAAAAAAAAAGAGTCTCCAAAAATACTTTCCATTTCATGTTATTTGAAACAAAATCAAGAAAATAATTGAACTGTTTTGAGGTTTTCTTGACAGTCTCATTTTAAATGTGACACATGGCTTACAAAAAGCTACAATGAAATTCATCTTTAGGTAGTAAATATCTGTAATATTTGTCTTCAGATCAGATTATTCATAGTGTAAAATAGAAATGTTAGAAAACATCTTCAGAGTGACCATTTGATTTTAATAGTTGGCAAGCTCTATCCCTACTAACCCTAAAATAAAGGTTTAAATAAGAATGCAATTAAAATAAAATTGAATATTAAAGTCCAAAACCTCCTGTTGTGGCCATGGGCTAGGTTTTATTTCTCAGAAGGGAGCTTTTGGATCTGAACCTCATGAAATCAGCTTGATCAAAATTTCCCAATAGGGAAATCCCTTTCTGAGTCAAAGCAAGCTTTAGATGTGAAATGAAATAGATAATCAAAATGTAGAAAGGAGAGAAAAAAAGCCAAACAGAGAAATGGGATTTTCTTTTTCATGAGTACTACATCCAAGGCTGCCTTTTTTCAATATCCCAGACCAATTTGGTAGTAACACGGCAGCTATGAACAAAAGTGATATGACTGCTTGAGTTGCTGATTGCAAAGTGACAAAACGTAGCCCTCTGCAGAGCTGGTCTTTGGAAATAGTGACTTTCCAAAATTAGAGCACTTGATGGGAGATTCAGACAGAAAGGGGTGAAAATTGAGCAAAATAAAAGCAAGTCCATTTTTTAGGGACTTGGTTTCCCTTTGTACTTGAGAGTGCCACTGACAGAAGAGCTCTTTCTAGTGTGCCTATCATGTTTGATGTTGTCTGATGAGCTGTTTTTTAGTTGAATTGCTACTCCTAGATTTGCTACTACTTTTCACTCTCTGGGTTTCATGGTATCAAGGCTTCTTAAAAGAAATTAGGTTGTAAAGCTTTTTCTGTCTTCTATACATCCCTGTATGGTGTCTCATTTCATCTTTTCTTTCAATCAACCACCTTTAATTTAAGCTCCCTATGCATTTTTTGGTTTACAGTACTACTCTAACTTTATAAAGTTTATAAGTTAGAGATTTATTTCTCTTTCTCTCTATATATGTTTTGTATATAGGTATATATTATGCATATATTATAGTATCTGTATTGTTGATTTTTTTGGAAACAGCTCTAGAACCAAGCTATCTGTGGAAAGAATAGATATGATATAATCATTTATGTCCTTTAAGAAGTTGAATGTGTAGATGTTGAAATAAGGAAAGAGTTAAAACACTCTTAAAACTACTAGGCTTGGGCTGGGAAGGTGGCTCAGTGGTAGAGTGCTTGCCTTGCATGCATGAGGCCCTGGGTTCAGTTCCTCAGTGCCACATAAGCAGAAAAAAGCTGGAAGTGGTGCTGTGGCTCAAGTGGTAGGGTGCTAGCTTTGAACTGGAGAGCTGGGGGACAACGCCCACACCTAGAGTCCAGGCCCCACAACAGACAAAAAACCAAAAAACAAACAATTAGGCTTTAAAGATGTAATTGCAATAACCAAACCCTAAAATAGTCAAGCCATGTGAATATTCTAAATATACTCTGACATTTGAGTTCCAAAGGTAATGGTTAATGTGAACACAATACATAAAAATCTTTTATTTTTTTTATATTCATGTGTTTTAGACTGTGCAGTATATCTTGCTTTTTTGGGGTGGGTGGGGCAGAATACTGTTACCTGATGACACTGTTGACTTATTTATCATGTCTTTAAAGCCTAAAAGCATACAAAACACAACACAAATACAAATTTTGAAACTAAAAGCCCAGGAAAACATGGTTCCTGCTGCTAGGCTTGATATGTTTCTTTGAGAGTTCATAATATAAATTTGATATGATATATCTGTACCACTTGTAAAATAACTACATAGGTATCTTAGAAGAAGTGCAAATAAATGATGGTGGCATTCAGAAGAGTAAAGCTCATACTCTAATGAAAGCTCAAGGAAACTTCATAAAAATATTTGAGTCTGAGATTTTACAGACATATTTTGGGAATCTAAACCCTTCCAGCACAAGAGCAAGAAATTGAAGCTAAAGCGTACAACTGGAAAAACATATAAAATCCATTCACCCAAATTTCAAGCAGTATACCTGACATAAGTTTAGAATCCAAATGGAACATAAAGAGGTGGTGATGTCCAGCAAGGCAGGTTGAACTTTTTGTCAGGGAGAACAGTTTCTTTCCACTGGAAATGTAATGAAGTGTCCTGGGAAGAAATGAATTAGCTATTTTGAGGTTGCAAGTATTAGTCACTTGAGTTCTCTTAAAAGTTATAAAAGAAATAGATGAGTGAGAACTACATTGTGCTTGATTATATTTGAAACGGGAATTTTGGAACTAGAACAATGATATTAGCAAAGGTAAAAGAAAGACCCAGGAAATAAAGATTGCGTGTAGATCTCATCTTGTATGGGTATATGTACCTGACAATGAGCAAAAGCTATAGTTGAATCATGTTTGTTCAATTGAAGTTTGTAGACTTGTCATACAGGGGTTTGAACAGATACATCTCTGTATGTTTATGAATAATCACATCTACCAAACTTTAATAATAACAAATTTAAATAATTTATCTTTGTGAAAATTCCCCTTTAGCTTGCTTCCACTTTGGAAAACCTCCATTAAGCTCACTTTCAAATATTCACTTAATGTGTTTTTTTAATATCTTCTCTTACTGTATTTTAAGAATCACATCTTAAAAATCTATCTATTGGTGCCCAGTCAATTAGTTCTGTGTGTTCACATTGAGAGAAGATCTACCCCACTCAGTTCACTGATCTGCATACAGTTTCATCTGGAAACAACCTCACAGATAGTAAGATTCTAAGAGATTTTTAAAAAGCAGAAAATAAAATTCTTCCTGCTACTCTGCTCCCACTCTCTTTTATTCGCTGTCTCTCTTCTTCCTTTCCTCCCTTCCTTCATTCCTCTCTTTGACGTAGGGATATCCTTTTTCTCTTTCTGTTGTATATCAGAATTTACAGCATCAGTAGACCTGATTCTGAAGCTTTCAAACTTGGTCTGAGCCATATTATACTTTTCTCTCAAGGCCCCCGGATGGAAAAAGTCTGCCATAGAATTCCCTAACATAATAACTATGTGAACCAATTCCCCTAAAAATCTTCTTTCACACATAAACAATCAAATATATGATAGATCAATTACCTATTGGGTCTGTATTTCTGAAGAACTTTAAGCAATATAGTCACCGTAAACCATTTCTAGTTTTAACATTTGTTCAACTCAGCCTTCTCTTTGAATCATCTTTCTTAGCCTAGATCATTAATAACTAAGAACTGTGGATTCCCAAACACAATTTTTCTTCTATATTGTGGAAAAATCAGCTGTGTTCCTTCAAAATTCATAGTAGTTTTACCACCAGTTGCAACCACCATAACCCACCATCCAATGAACTAATACACTTTGTTTTCTAGTGTGCATGCTGTATTAGTCATTCTGTCCCATAGCATATCTCAATTTTAGGTTTGTGAAAAAGCCCTATAGATGAATAATTTTTAAATGCCTATGTGACAGATACTGTACTAAGCAATGAAAATGCAATAGCAAAGCATACCTGTTCTCATTGAGTATATATAATTCATCAGAAAGTTGCATATGATTCCATTCATTTACTCAGGTGGCATACATTTCTTAAAGGACAGTCACTAAGTTGGGCTATGGGTACATAAATAACAAATAATATACTCTATCTGCTCTCAAAGAACCTGCAACCTAAAGAAAAATCACATTTTGCATTAAGTTTGCCTTTTCATATACTATTGTATTGGTTGAACATTTTATTTTATGTGCTGTGTATTTCAGTCTCTTAAGTGAGAGGAAGTTGTGATCCTAGAAAGGAACTTAAAATCTTCTTTAACTGATAAAATTGTTAATAAGTCTTTTAAAATATAAAATGCAATTGAATTCATCAAAATTAATTTGGACCGTGTGGTTATGTTTAATTTGACTTAGGTATGCATATGAGATTATTGTTGAATATGAATATCATTGTAGAAGAAAACATCATTTTAAATATGTGGTCTCATAAATTGGTCTGTCCAAATTTATTATACTTTGAAGGTCTGATCAGATTAATTGTATTTGAAGTGTTATGGAAAACTGTTAAGTTAAAATAATCTACATACTGATGTATCATCCATAAATACTGACATTTTTATCAAGTAAGCTTATTTCAAAAATTTCATCCAGTTTCTTATTAATTCTTATACCAACTCTAAGTACTTTTCCATTCTTTTTTTTTTCTTGGCTTAGTACAATGTTATCTTTAAATTCTAGGGCAGTTTTTTTAAGTTTTAATGTAATTAATTAATTTTATTTATTTTATTAGATTACATTATTTATACAGAGGGGAAATAATTTGGTACTAGAGCTTGAACTCACTACCTGGCTGCTGTCCATTAGTTTTTGTTTTTGTTTTCAATTGTTGTTTTAGAGGTGATATACAACAAGATTAACTTTACATATAACAGGTGATATGTACATTTCATTCATTTTGCTTAATATCATCTGTTCTCTTTTTCTCCAGTTCTCCTTTTTTTTCATTTTCCCTCCTTTTTTCCCCATTTTTAACATTTTCCCCATGTTTCCATTCTTAACAATAGAAAGATTATATCTTTCCTATAAAATATTATTTATTTATTGAATAAAATCAAGTTTGCATTATTTTCCCTTTGGAAAAATTGTGAGAACACAAATACACAGGGGAGGAGTTGGAATATTGATAGTAGGATTGGTATTTATATAATCTAAAAGAACGTTGCAATAGCTCCCTATGACATTTGTTTATCTGTGACCTAGGAAGTAGTAAAAGGATGATCACTTTTTTTTTTTTTATTGTCAGTGGTGGGGCTTGAAAGCTCAAGGCGGTGCTCTACCGCTTGAGCCACAGCGCTACTTCCGGTTTTCTAGTGGTTTATTGGAGATAAGAGTCTCACGGACATTCCTGCCCAGGATGGCTTTGAATCGCGATCCCAGATCTCAGCCTCTTGAGTAGCTAGTATTACAGGCATGAAACACCGGTGCCAGGCTAGGATGATCACTTCTATATGTGAAAACAATAAACCTTATTCTGCCCTGGCCTCCTAATAGTCATCCTTTTAGAAATATAGAAGCACAATTAGATAAAAAAAATAATTAATATGGTCTCATAAATGCTATAACGGCATATAAACTTTGTTTTTATTTTCTGATCTCCATTCCAGTAAATACAAATCCTCCATAGATATCTTCAGTCATTGCTTGAATTATAATTTATCATCTATAAGCCTAACTAATGGGCTCTTCCAAGTGGATTCATATAAATTTTGATTAATGTTTTGTGATTAGGAAAATCAAATTAATTGTCATGCATACCATAAAATACTGATGTTCCGCAGACATGAGCTATGGAAGGCTTTTAAATAACACATTTTCTTGAATTTGAAGCCTATTCAATGCTTGCAATAGCAGCAGGAACCTGTGACTTCTGTCTATCCATATGGCCTCTAAGTAGCAGATGCTTAGAAAGGCTGACGAAAGGTGTGAGTCATATTATCTGCAGAATTTCCCTAATTTTTTCTCAGTCTGTCAAAACATTCCATAAAAGAATGTTAGTTTATTGCTAACAAAATAAAACTCTGCATTTCAAGAGTCTGTCATGCTTTTCTGCTTAGTATGGTATCTCTTTTCTGCCAAAGGTGGTTAACACCTAAGTTATAAAGTTGATAGGGTGTTACCTCCTTGTGTATAAATATCAAAGATATGAGGGTGCTTGAAAAATAATCTAGAAGCCAGAATTTGGAGAAGTATTTTACATTGTAATAAAATTAAAGTGACTCTGAAATGATTGTGATTAACAAGTATAGTTTTCAGTATGATCCAATGAATACAGGTGTTTATTTACAGTAGATGCTCTATGAAGTCATTTAAAAAGACTAATATTGATAATCATTAGTGGTATAGGATTTAATCATTTAAATAATAGATAAATATATTTTCTATGCTGAATTTCTAACTTACATATGTATATACTGTTTGTAATACTACTGTATACCTTCCATAACAAGAATTAAAATATTATTTAACAAAAGTCAAAATTTAAAAATATTCTGTATTAAAAGGTAAGTAAAGATAATTTCCATTTTATGCATAAATCATTAGTTTATGATGAAGAGATTACTTTACCTTTCAATTATTTTACCTGTAAATATTGGTAGTCCTTTCTAGAGAAACATTCTACTCTTTCAGTCTTGCTTTTAGCCTTTACAAAGTTCCCTTGGACATAAAGAGACTAAAAATTCCATAAGTGATATAAATAATATATTTAAAGCTAAAACTATTTTTGAAAATATGATCACACTATTAAATTTTGTTAATGTTTTAGATTATGAACTGCAAGTATTATAAGGAGATAGAAAACAAAGGTTAATTATAGGGCTGAAAAGGTGGCTCGGTGCTAGAGTGCTTGCCTTGCATGCATGAGGCCCTGGGTTTGATTCCATGGCACCACATCAGCAGGAAAAGCCAAAAGTAGTGCTGTGGCTCAAGTGGTAGAGCACTAGCCTTGAGCTGAAGAGCTAGGGACAGCATCAGAGTTCAGGCCCTACAACTGATCAAAAACAAAACAAAAAAAATAACAAAAAAAAGCGTAATTACACAATTTACTTTTTTTTTTCTTCTGGTTTGCATCCACTTAAGATGAGGTAGCTTTTATTAAGAGCTTCCAATCAAGACATTACTTGAACTTTGTATCTGATCCATGTAACCAAATGACAATCTTTATAAATTGAAAAAATGACTTTTTTCCCTTGTGTCATTTTTTGTAATTCAAATTTGAAAATTGGTTACTTCTTAATCATGTCTCTGCATTCTTTCACACTCAGAAATCTCTGTTTGCCTTAACACTATCAGAAATAAATATAATTAATTTTTTTCTGACTAGTACTTTCAAGTGATCATTAAACAACCAAGGTAGCCTGAGGGTTCAATACTGCACATACAAAAATGTATATATTTTAAGCTTTTTATTTAGTCATGTTTCTTTACTAATCAGTTTACTCCTTCTGTAGAATCACTAGGCTTGCCTTTGCTTTCATCTCATTCATTTCTACTATAGATTACTATTTTATTTCCATTTGTAAGAAACCTGTAAATATTTCTCAAGAAAAATATTTCAGAATATCACTTTTGGGACACAAATAAATGGGTAATGGAGTAAATGTATTTCTTATAAAAACAGTTTAATTTACATACAAAAAACACAACACACACACACATAAATGTCAGAACAATGATATGAAACTTTCCCTTGGTAGGAATACACTAAAAGCTGTTTAACTTTTTCTAATTTGGATTTCTTCTGTGCTTTTAATTATTTTTATAGAATTATGAGTGAAAATTTTCTATCCCTCCAAAATTATGACTAATATAATTTATAGTGATACTGTTATCTAGTCCTGTTAGGTGTTCTCTAGATTTTTACTTGCCCTACAACTTAATTTTCATTTTTTCACATTTTGAAAGATGATAACTCCAGAAAACTTGTCATGAATTGACTTTATATTATTGTTACATAATAATAACACTCTAATTATAACAGTAAAGCAGACAGTTTTATGATAATTAAATAATTTTCTCTTATTATATAGTTTGAAAATAAACTCTGGCCCATGATATAAAATACTTGATTTAATACAATTATAAACACCAAGAATTCTGATATTTTTTTCAAATTATGTAAGTATAGTATAGTTTAACTTGTTTCTAATTATTTTTAATTAAGTTTTTTATTGTGAAAATACTGTACAGAGGGTTTACAATTACATGAGCAAGGTAATGAGTACATTTCTTAATCAGCATTGTTGCTTCCTCCTTTGTTTTCCCCTACCATCCCTCCTCTCCAGCTCCAGAGCCCCCACCTATATTGTAAAGTTCGTTTTTCAACATAGCGTCTTGAATATCTCATTGTTGCATTGCGTCAATCTGTATCCCTATTTAAACAATTTGTATTTTTCCCTTCCCCTCCCCAAATTATACCAACATCAAATACGGTGAAAACAGGGGTTATACCGTGGGGGAGGGACATACAAAGCAATGAAAAAAATCACATGGTACCTTACAAATACATTAGAACAATAGCAAGGAAGAAAAAGAAACACTTGTGTTCCTATCTTGGGTTTCATTTCACTTAACATCATCTTATCTGAACCTTTCTGCTTTTTCCAGACATATACTAGTTATTGCAAATAAGGGAAACCATGGGACCTATGTTTCTTTGGCCCTGGCTTTTTCACTTAATATAATTTTTTCCAGGTCTTTCCATTTCATAACAAATGGAGCAATGTCATTCTTTCTGATGGAGGCATATATTTGAGTAAAACTTGCAACATGACAAACGGACTCTAAGATAAATAATTTCAAAAGGCATAATTTAAATATTCTTTTTTCATACATATGTCTATGTCTATGTACATGTGCATGCATATGTGTATACAGAAGCATACTTACCTGCATCCTACTTTGGTCTCAATGTTTATGTTTCCACAAATACATGTGTTGAATTCTAATGACCAGAAACATGACATTAAGTCAGCCAATAGCTGGCACTTGATTAGGTCATAGAGTACAGTTTTAATGAACAAGATTATTGCCCTTAAGAAAATGAACCCAGAGAGATAGCTATCTTCTTCCATCATGTGAAATTACACTGAAAACTATATGTATAGATAAACTAATAGCAGGTCTTCATCTTCCATCAGATCTGCTGGTACATTGCTAAGCATTTCATGGAATGTTCTTATGCATTCTGAAAAGAATGCATTACAAAACACTAGTCCTTATCCCCTGAAAGCTTAAAAGTTAGAGGCAACAAAGTCATATAATCTGATGAGTGTAAAACAATGGAATAAGTGTGTGGTGTAACATTGAAGGAGCTCCAGATTTAATGTTAATGAGGAAAGAAAAAGGTAGAGGTCAAGTTGAGTGGCAAGGGACCCGACAGGCTTTCAGGAAGAAGTTCTAAGATGATTCAACTTTTTCTAGGATGATTCAGTTTGAAAGTGAGACTTTCTGAAGTCTATCTAAATGCTAGAAAATTAGATCACTAGATGATTCTGGATTATGTACTTATGTTTAACCATCTCTTTTCTTTTAATACTGAGACTGGTGGAGAGCTGACTAAGTGATACTTAGAGCAATACTAAACAAATATGTAAATATGTCTAAACAAATAGTTCCACAGAGAAGTTACCAAAAATATTTGACATTTTTATGGGCTTAGTCATTTTCATCAAGCCATAGTTTGTATTTATATGTAACACCTATAAACATTTATATAATATGAAATAAAAACTAAATGTAAGTCTGTCTACTTAATTTTCCTCATGTCAACCATGAGGAAACACATGCACACACACACACACACGCACACACACACACACACGCACAGACATATACTCAAATAGGCAAACACACATTGCTCTAGAAGTTTCTTTCAATGATCTTGAAAGGTTTTCCCTGAGAAAGTTTTCAACTAAATATAATGATATCAAATGGACGCTATTAATTACAACTATTAGATGAGAAGTGTAACACAAAACATATGTACTCCTTTAACATAACATTATTAATGGAAGTTTTACATAGTCATGTCACCACTTGACCTACCTCACAGACTCAAAATTAGAAAAAAAAAACCAAGTCTTTGATACAATTTAAGTGAACCAGGTATGTGACACAAACATATAATCCTAGATATATATGAGGCAGTAGATAGGAGAATCTCAGTTTAAGGACAGCCCAGAAAAACAAAACAAAACAAAACAAAACAACTTTGAGACTATTTGAAAAATAACTCAAAAAAGCAAAAATGAACCCATATGATAAAGTGCCCACTTACTAAAGATGAGGCACTGGGTTCATTCAAACTCTAGTATTGCAAACAACAATACCCTTTTTTTAAAGGTATTATTTTAAGATATTTCAGTCTATCCTGAGTTCTGGATGGATGTTGCTTTTAGGGGTTGTGGGGAAACTTAAGAATGAAGACTGGCATAATCTTCATTTCTTCAATGGTCAGAAGCATCAGTAGTTATAACAGACATACTTCTTAGCACTGACTCAGGTTAATCTTCTAATCATTTTAGCTTCAGAGCATCACTGGGAAATGATAAATAACACAATTATGAATAGAAAGAGGGTGTTGGTAGCTGGGAATCAGGCCATAGACTATTTACTAAGGTTTGGGTTTCACACATAGCCAAAGAGGTAAGTGAAGAGAAAATAGACATGGAACCCAGGACCCAGAACCTAAGTAATATTTAGCTGGTATCCTTCACTGATAAGCTGTGTCAGAGCAGCATGAGTAGGTGCTCTCATGTGCCAATGATTTTACATCAGCCACCCAACATATCTCAGAGCAGCAGGAGGGAAGAAGAGAATATCTCCTCTGATTGAAGCCACTAGGGGATTGAAAGAAGAAGAGAACAGATGCTCAAATTGGAAAGAGAGAGGGATCATGGGTTGAAATCCCTGCTCTTTATGGAGAAAGAATTCTCTGATGAGTAGAAGTAACTGGGGCCTTCCTTTGCTCCTTTATAGCTCATCTTAGCAATGATAGCCTTTCTTGACTATAAAAAACATTTGAGGCTTAATTCAGAATGACATTCCCATTTAGACCATAAATGTTTGAAGCTTAAACTTGAAATCAAACTCGTCGCTGTCTCTCTGCAACATGAGCAACCCCTAGGGCACTCTAAGTATTTTTATATGTATAAATTGCTTTTGCTGTACAAAAAGCTTGCTTTTTTTAATACAGCGTTTGTGTCACAAAAGAAGAGGCAAAGTATGAAAAGGGTGGTAATGCTGACACATCTTTAAATTCAGCTTGTGTCAAGCAAACAAAATTTAGTTCACAAGTCTCTTGTATCTCTTAAAAAACAAGTGGGGGCAGGAAGAAAACTCATTATGCCAGTGGAAAGTGATTTATAATGAAACCATCACAATAATTGTTTGTTTTAGTCTAGGAAGGAATGGAACAATCTTGCTTGGGTGGATTCAACTAAAATTTGCCCTATTTTTTTTTCTACATTTGCAAACAGGATATGTGGCTGTGGGTAAACTGCCAATATTCCAAACCAGACATTTCCTAGAAACAAAACTAACATGAAAAATGGAAATACCTTTTAAGGTCATGTCTGCACAATTTAGTCACTTTAAATCAAATTTCAAAGAATATCATTTGTTGGATAATACTGTTTGACTTTGACTAACTTTATTACTTTTTTTCCAGATATGCAACTCAAGTTTTCCAGACATGACCTAACTTGTCCACTTACTCAGAGATAAATATAGTAGTATCTTTTCTACATTATAAAAGTAGCTACATTTGGGGGGGGGCTGGGAAAATGGCTCAGTGTTAGAGCGCTTGCCTTGCATGCATGAAGCCCTGGGTTCGATTCCTCAGCACCACATAAGCAGAAAAAAAAAAAAAAGAAGTGGTGCTGTGGCTCAAGTGGTAGAGCGCTAGCCCAGAGCTGAAGAGCAGAGGGACAGTGCCCAGGCTCAGAGTTCAGGCCCCACAACCAAAAAAAAAAAAAAAAAAAAAAGCTACATATCATCTCTCAGAACTGAACCAGGTGGCAGAATCACCTCTCTTGACAAAGCTGAGAAACACAATTTTGGCAGTTATACTGAATACTTAAAACCCAAGTTCATGCAATAAAGGGGATATAATTTTCTTTTAGGAGTCTTCATTAAGAATCTGAAATCTGGGCCAAGGGCCGGTGGCTCACGTCTGTAATACTAGCTATTCATGAGGCTGAGATCTGAGGATAGTGATTCAGAGACAGTCTGGGCAGGAAAGTCCGAGACACTCCAATAAATCACTCAGAAAACCGGAAGTAGCACTGTGGCTCAAGTGATAGAGCACTAGCCTTGAGCTGAAGAGCTCAGGGACGGTGTCCAGACCCTGACTTCAAGCCCCATGACTGATCAAAAAAAAAAAAAAAAAAGAATCCCAAATCTGATTTTTCTGATGATTTTAAGTAACCTAGTTGTTGCAGTACTACTAGCATGGAATTTGACAGGAAATAAAGAGCCCACAGAAAAACATAAATGGTACAGACTGTGCTAACTTAGTAAAGGTAAACAGATCTACAAAATTCGATGATATTGACTTTTAATAATTTATATTTCTACTCAAATCCATTATGGAAATGTAAAGTCCAGCAACTTGGTGAGTTTTCAGAAAAGAGAGTTATTATTTCTTTCAATCCAGGAGCATGGAAGATCTTCCCATTTCTTTAAAGCTTCCTTAATTTCCTTTTACATATTTCTCAAGTTTTCATTGTAGAGATGCTTTCATATGCTTTGATAAGTTAATTTGTGGGTAAGGCTAAGGACTTAAAGAGAGACTTCTTAGAAGAAGAAGTAAAAAGGGCCATAAACAAAGAAACTATGCTCTATATCATGGGCCATAAATAAAATACAAATCAAAACAACAGTGAGATTCTACCTCACTCCAGTTAGAATGGCTATTACCAAGAAAATAAACAATAACAAATGCTGGAGAGGTTGAGGCCAAAAGGGAACTCTATTACACTGTAGGAGAGAAAATAAGCTTGATCAACCACTCTGGAAAACAGTTTGGAAGTTTCTCAATAAACTAAACACAGAACTGTCCTATGATCCCACAATTCCAACCAAGGCATCTGTCCAATAGAACACAAACAAGGCTACACTATAGTAAAATCACCAGCACAACCATGTTCATTGCAGTACTATTCACCATAGCAAAAATGTGGAATAAGATCAGATGCCTCTTAATGGAATATATGTATATATTTATATATATACATATATATAGAGACAGACAGACAGAGTTATATAGAGTTAAATAAAACATTTATATAGATACATATTGCAAATTTACTCAGCTATCAGGAAGAATGATATTGCACCATTCATAAGGAAATGGAAATACATGGAAATAATTATATTATATAAAGTAAGCCAGACACAGAAAAACAAGGAATGCATGCTTTCTTTCATTAGCAATAGACAGAATATGCCCATAAATCTGTAAGTAAGCATGCTAAGTGGTATACAACCATTCCAAATGAGTTAGCTGAATTATAATAGATATGTTAGAGAGTTTAAATATTACAATTTTGGAAAGACTAATCAAAGCCCACCAAAACCAAACCAAGAAATGTCTGCTTGCAGGGGAGGAGGGCAAAGGAACTGAGATAGATAATGAAGCAGAAGGACAGGGAATGAAGTGAAGAATTCATTTTATATATCACAAAATTGTACAAATGTAAATGACAGTAGGTGGCAAAGAGGGGTGAAGTGTGACACAATTGAAAGTGCATTGGATTCACATACTGCAAATAACACTACGCTTAGACAATTAATGATTATTAAATAGTGAGACAAGTTTTCTTTTTTTATTTTATGTATCTATTTTTCTTGTCGGTTGTAGGGCTTGAACTCTGGGCCTGGGTGTTGTCCCTGAGCTCTACAGCTCAATGTTAGTACTCTACCACTTGAGCCACAGTGTCACTTCCAGTTTTCTGGTAGTTTATTGAACATAAGAGTTTCACAGTCTCTCCTGCCCAGGCTGGCTTTGAACTGCTATCCTCAGATCTTAGCCTCCTGAAATCTGAGCTAGGATTACAGGTGTGAGCCACTGGCACCAGGCAGACAATTTCTTAATATGGCTACTGTAGTCTAAGTATATGATGACATTTTTTTTCAGGGGTGCCTAAGGTAGCAATTCAGTTCTCCACATGAGCCTATTGTTCCTTCTATTTTTTTCTTTGCATTTGTTTGACCTTGAAAAATGATCACATAAAAATACAGTATGTGTCTATTTTCAGAAAAAAATAGATGTATTATTAATGGTTTAGTACTTTACTACATATATCATTAGTATATTAAATAATAAGGCTTTCATTGTTCAATTTTTATTTCATATCTATATTGTAGCAAGAGAAGTACCAGCTCACATTATGAAACTACTGGTACAGTGTCATTTCCATGCACCAAATATTGAGAGTCAAAATTCAGATGAAGGGATTGAAGTTTACAGTGGGAACCTGGATTAAAGACAATATAATCTATTCCCTTTAAACCTGTTTCTGGGGAAGTAATAAAATAATCTTTAATCATGTCATTTAGTAGTTAGCATTACAGTACAAATTATCTTATGCAGATTTCTGTTTACAATTCTATTCTCCACTTTTATTTGGTGACTGAATCACTGTAATTAAAAAGACAAAGGACAGTGACATGGTGATAGTTCTCCCCTATTTGTTCTGTGATCTTGGAATAGAAATAGTATCACCAGTTATACCAGTTACACCATCTCCCAGTTTTTGTATCACACCTTATCAGAAATGACAAGGAGCCATCTGACTAATCTGTCTAGAAACCAACATAGAGCTTAACTTATTTTGAACTGAGAAGCCAGGTATCTGTGACTTTAGTTCTAGCTAGCTGGAAGACTGCAATAAGAAGAACAATGGCTTTAGACTGGCCTAGACAGAAAAATCTTGTGAGACTCCATAACAAGATAAAAATTGTTGGGGATGGTAGGCTGTGCATATCATGCCAGCTATAATTGTACAAGTAAATACATGTATCACTTGCCTATACAAATACCTTAAAAGTATCCAAAGCAAAAAGTGCTAGATGTATGATTCAATATAGCATCTGTCTGGCAAGTATGAGGTATGAGAAAATAACAAAAACAACAATTGCAAACATGGTTCTGCCATTAAGAATTATGTTTTTTTTGCCATCAACAACTATCAGATGTATGGGGAGACAAAGAAACACTGATACAGTTAAATCAAGTGAAAGTTACTTTTACATAAACTAATCAATATTAAACATGCCTTCTCTGCATTTATTGTTTACTTCCATTAGAAGGAGAACAGGTGAGAAAAAGAACCAACAGTATCTGGGAGGGTTTAACCAAAACACATTTTAACAATTTTCCTCCTGGAGGTATTGTAGACAAAATTCAGTGTTTGGAAAAGAATACATGTCTTAATAGAAAAAAGCTTATTTAATTCTTTATATAAAAAAAGAAAAGTATGACATGGGAAAAAGTGATTTAACCAATACCTCTATAGCTAAATCTTGTGGTATGTCCTATCTAACAAGTTAAATAAATTTACTTAAGAAAATATTAGAATTTAAAGGACCAATTTAGATTTCTGGCATCTTATTTTTTTTTAAACTAAGCATAATGAAGAAAGAAATCTGAGTGAATTCCTTCAGGTTTTACTGTAAATTCTCTTCTCTCATATTATTGATTTACTTGGTTATAATAATGGTATGTTGCTGCATGTCTTGCATTTTTTTCTTTTAATTTTCTTTGGTTTTGGTGGTCAAACCCACTGGTTCAAGGATGCCAAGCAATGGCTTTACCATTGAGCTACACCTCTAATTCTAAATTAATTTTTAACACTTGTTCTTATCTTATTTATTATATATTTTAGTTGTATGAGTAGTAGGGAATCTGTGTGTATGTTATTGATTATTGAAGTAATTATTACTCCACAATATTTGGTTCTCAGAACAAATTCACTCTAGAAGTAGAAGACGATAGAACATTACAATATAGATTGTTAAAAGAAGCAGAAGTTTGCATATTCTACATAGAAAAATGAGAAAAAGGTATATTTACTAAGAAATTAGTTGTACCACTAATTATGACACTCTAGTTGATTGATATCTTCCAACTTTCCATCATAACCATTCCTTGAATTTGACATGATCACTGAAATTCCCTTTTAAAAAAGACTTAAAATCCTATTTATAGAAAGTAGCACACTTCACACATGAAGCCAAATCTTCCCCAAATCGAATCCTTTTTCAAATGTATGATAAAGTCTCTTGGCATTAATTGTTAACTGTATTATGTGGTAGATAACTGATTGACAAGAATAATTTAAATTATTCAGTATCTCTAAAACTACTAGATGCAGAAAAATGCGTTGGATGACACCAATACGCTGGAAGGACAAAAATAAACAGTTTTTTTTCCTTTTGACTTTACAGTATCAGCTTTATTTTTTTACATATTTTCTGCCAATATTTTGTACATTCCTTATTATTTCCTTTTAACATAGGAATATTTGAAGAAGCGTGTTGCATAGTAAGTTCATTGGCATGCTATTTTGGCTAATTGGTGAGTTTATGCATTCAGTGTGCCAGACAGAACAATGTCCTCTCCTTTTCTGGAATTGCACACTTGGGATTTGTGGATGGCATTTGAGTGTGTGTTTTTGATATATAATATAAACACCATCATGCATCAAAATTTTCTATCATTTTATTCTAGAGTACATTAAACTATGATTTAATGGGAAATTAAACTGCTTTCTTTCCATTTAAACCATAAAATATTCCAGATTTAAAAGACTCAGCTTCTTCATACCTAAAACTATCTGTAGTTTAAAGGAGTTGAGCTAGTAATTTTAATTCATATTATCTCCAATATTTCTATAAAATTAGAAATCTATGCAATACTAGAAGGGAAAAAATGATATCTTAACATGATCACATTTAATGCTAAGTATCTATCCAAAATTGGTTAGGAAGTGTTGCTATTAAAAGCAAATTATATTATTATTGAAGGTGACAGTATAAACGAAGTTTTCATGAATTAACCAAGCTATTCAAGCACCAAGAGATGAATATTTCTCCCTTAGATGCATTAGTATTGCATCAAAGACTATTTCAAAGTTATTTGTACCAACTAATAGAGTAAATGTTATTTATCTTAAAATACTTCTGTGTCAATTAGATTTTTTTAAATGAAGTCCCTGGCATTAATATCAAGTTATTTTATTTCCAGAATTGAAAGTAGCTACTTCAGCCTAGTTCAATGTCTTAGTCTGTATTTTTACTTACATAAGAGTTGACAATTGAGAGAATGATGATTTTAGTACAGGGTGTCAAAAAGTTAGTCAACCCTTCTCTCCCCCAATTTGAAACAATAGAAATGTTACACCTTTTATTCCAGCTATGTGGAAAGGTAAAATAGGAAATCCCCAGCTACATCAGGAATAAATTTCATACTCTATTTATAAAATGATGAAAGCAAATTTTGCCCAAGGAACAGCTCCCACTGGTATAACATAAATAGGGCTATTATAAGGCTCTGAGTTCAAATTTCATTACTCACATAAATTTACCAATAAATAAAATAAATCATTTAAAAATATTTTTCTTGCCCTCCAAAACTATATAAACACCCATTTATACACATACCAAATTAGGAAACGAACTCATGCTACATGTATGTCTTCCGCTCTTCATACCTACAGAAATAGGGTATCTTGAAACTGTTCTCCAAATAAAACAACTACTCCCATTTCCCCAATTCTACTCTATTTCACACATATATTCATTATTTTGAAACACACATACTTCTTCACTGCTAACAATTAACAATGTGAGTTGTTTGAAAGGCCCTTTGTAGCTGGTTTATTCAACTAAAACAACACATTTATAAATTGCTTTATAAATCATATATGAATAATAAGTTTGGATAACTTCTTAGGAAGAAAAGTATGTATTGGGTTATCAGTTTACAAGAGATTTTTTTAATGGTGGTCCTGTTGTTTGAACTCAGGGGTTGGAACTGTCTCTGAACTTTTCTTCTCAAGGTTAACACTCTACCTGCCTGCGTCACAGCTCCATTTCTAGCTTTTAGGTTGTTAATTGTGGATAAAAGTCTTAGGGACTTTCCTGTCAGACTGGCTTCCAACTGTGATTCTCAGATCTCAGCCATCTTTGTAGCTACCATTATAGGCACAAGGCACCAGCTCCAGGCTTACAAAAGAACTTTTTAAGGAAGTTTTCTATAGGGAATAATCTCCAGAAATCTTAAAAGAGGGGGAAGAGTACTACATGGAAGTTAAGACTGCAGGCAAAGGATGGAATGGGAATCCAGTGTAACTTTTGCAAGGGTCGCCAGAGCTTGTGAATCTAAAAGAAAAAAAAAATTCCAAGATATATTACTGATCTCATTTTCTCTAGTTTTGTTTTTTGTTTGTTTGTTTAAAAAGGGAAATAAGGGCTGGGAAGGTGGCTCAGTGCTTGCCTTTCATGCATGAGGTCCTGGGTTTGATTGTTCAGTACCACATAAACGTAAAAAGCCAGAGGTGGCACTGTGGCTCAAGGGTAGAGCACTAACCTTGAGCTGAAGAGCTAAGGGACAGTGCCCAGGCCCAGAGCTCAAGCCCCAAAAATGACAAAAGAAAGATAAGAAAGAAAGAAAATAATATTTCATTTATATCATCTTTATACATACAATTTAGGAGCATTTGATAGATGGATAGATACAAACCTACATACATATATGAATTTCTAGTACATATTCATGTGGTAGATCTAAGACTCTTTAAAACAGTTTCTTTCCTTCCAATCACTGGTAGCTGCTATTGCATCTATTTTAAATACTTCATGTAGGTGTGGTCATGCACTATTTTTTTTTCTTTCTCTGACTTAATTATTTCATTTAACATAATGTATTCAAAGGGCATCGATGTTGTTGAATCCTGCTTGTGTGTAAATGATCTCCTGGATATTAAGATGCCACAATAGTAATTATTCCATAGAAGTTATTTGTGCCTTTGTGGAGGTATGAGTCTCTGGTGTCCACAGTCACTTCTTCATAAGTAATTTGGACTATGTCATGTTTCATTAAGAAACACAGAAATATACCACAATATTAAAAAGTTATAAATACTTCATAGACTTTCTGCTCCTACATTCTGAAGTATTCCATGGAGATTGAATAGGAGTCAAATTTATCTTCTCCATGTAAGTTAATATTGTCAGCTCTTTGCATGAGTTGATCTTTGCCAAACAAGAATCTCTTCTTATCAAATGTCGTCTCGTTCTGTTTTATAAAAGGCAGTAAGATGAAACACGTACAAACCAATTTTTTGTCTGTCCAATAACTTGGTTGACTATTCTGTACCAGGTCTTTTTAGGGTGTAAGTACAATTTTTTTTCTAACGAAGTATCATGCTCAATAAGCGTTACCTAATTATATCCTTATTTGACTTGAAAACTGTTAATTGATCTATGTTTACTTACATTTTCCTGATTAAAAAAAAACAGTATTAGGACAAATAATTCAGAAAGGTCATTGGCAGTAGTTTTCACTTTAACTCATATACATCTTACCATTTCTCTTAGGTCATTATTTTACTACTTTATTTCTTGTTTCTACTCCCACCTGAGTATTAGTATTGCATTAATTTTGCCTCAAGCAAAACCTCTTTTGTTTTCCGAAGCAGCAATACTTCAGAGTTCACTACTTCAGTCTGAAATCCCGGTTCTGTCATTAAAACTTTTCTCTCTTTACAGGTGTTTGCTACTTGCTAGCCTTTTTTAAAATTAGTTTTTATTGTAAAAATACTGAATAGAGTGGTTATAATCAAATGAGCAAGGTAATGAGTACATTTCTTATCAAGCATTGTTGCCTCCTCCTTTGTTTATCCCCTACCATCCTTTCCCTCCCAGCTCCACAATAATATTCCCCCTTATCCATCCCCTGACCTAAATTGTAAAGTTCATTTTTCGACATAGCCTTGTGTATCTCATTATTGCAATGGGTCAACCTGCATCCCTATGTAAACAATTTGTTTTTTTTCCCTTCCTCTCCCCAAATTATACCAACATCAAATACAGTGAAAACAGGGGTTATACCATGGGGAAGGGGCATACAAAGCAACAAAATATCACCTAGTACCTTATTCATATGTTAGAAGCAATAGCAAGCAAGAAAAAAAATACTTGTGTCCTTATCTTGGGGTTCATTTCACTTAACATCACCTTATCTGTCCTTTTCTGCTTGTCTCAGATATATTCTAGTTATTGCAAATAAGCGAAACCATGGGACCTATGTTTCTTTGTGCCTGGCTTACTTCACTTAATATAAATTTTTTCCAAGTTGTACCATTTCCTAAAAAATGGGGCATTGTCATTCTTTCTGATGGAGGCATAGAATTCCATTGTGTATATATATACCACATTTTCTTGATCCATTCATCTACTGAGGGGCATCTGGGTTGGTTCCATATCTTAGCCACAGTAAATAATGTTGCAATAAACATAATTGTGCTGGAAATAAGAATGACCAATAGACACATGAAGAATTGCTCAAGCTCTCTAGCCATAAAATAAATGCAAATCAAAACAACATTGAGATTCCATCTCACCTCAGTTAGAATGGCTAGAATTAAAAACTCTAAAACAACAGATGCTGGAGGGGATGTGCCCAGAAGGGAACCCTACTGCATTGTTTGTGGGAGTGTAAACTTGTTCAACCACTTTGGAAAGTAGAAAGTATGGAGGTTCCTCAAAAGACTCCACATAGCGCTCCCCTATGACCCAGCAATCCCACTTTTGGGCGTTTACCCAAATGATCACAAACGAGACCATACTAAAGCTACCAGCACAACTATGTTGCCAGCCTTTTATCACTTGCTGTATTCATTTATATTCAGCTAAAGCTTATTCCACGTTTCCATATTATTTAAGCTAAAAATTAGTCTTTTTTTCCTTCAAACTATTTGACATTAGAATTTCACTTGACTTAAACTTATTAAAAATAATTATTTTTAACAAGTTCTCAGGAATTCAGTTCTAGCTTTTGGTAAGAATATACAAACTATTTTCTTCTGAAGTATTTTACTAATTTTTTTGCAACTGGACTGTTTTCTAGTGATTTTTTACAACTCTGTGACACTTATTACATATATTACTCTTCAACTTCAAGATAGTTCACAAGGAAAAAAATATGTTTTCACTGATTCAAAAGCAGGTGGAAGTGAAAGGAGAGGAATGTGAACTTGGTGATAGGGTTAAATGTGTTCAACATTTGCTACTTTCCTACATGGAACTATCATCCACAGAACTATCATCCATGGAACTTTTATCCACAGAGATCCATTATCTTGAGCCATCCTCCTTGTTAAAGTTTAGCTAGCAATTAAAATCATGAAATAATCAAAAAGTGAATAGCCACAAAATAGTCTTTCTTGACTTTACAAAGCTAAGAATAGCCATAAAAAAGCATTTCCTTACATATATTGTAGGACATAAATGTTTGAAATGCAATAAATGAAAAGAAGAGAAAACTGCTGAACCTTTTTTCTCTGAATGTCATTATAAAGACATGATATACTAGGCATATGAATGAAAATTTTGAGATTCCTAGGAGGTTTGAAGCCTTGCAATTACCTATAACATAGCATTAACAGAGATGACTGTTGTTCAGAACCCCAAAATATATTTCAAGCACTAAGTTATTTTAGACTGCTTGATACTTAGTGCTTGAAATTTGAAATATAGTTATTTAATTTCTTTCCCCTTTTAAACTTTTTACTTGGTAATCATTTTAAACTCTACCCCATTCAGGTAATTGTTTCAATATAAAAATATATGATAATCAATAATTCTATGTATGGAAAAAATAGAACCAGTAATCAAAATACACAATAGTGAAAGGTGGGTAGGTACTTAAGAGAGTCTTAGAGTGGGTAAAAATTGATTTCAAATGGTTCTTACATGAAAGTCAGTGAGCTTGAGATGTGAGATTGTTCTAAGCACTAGAAATATTTTCCCTGAACTGTAAGCAGCATATTAGGAAGATAACTGAGAAATTCCAATAGAAAGAAGAATACGTAAGGTTTTTGTTTGTTTTTGTGCAAATGCTCGGGCTTGACTTCAGTGTTTGGGTGCTACCCCCCTTAGCTTTCTTACTTAATACTGACATTTTACCTTTTGAGCCACAGCTCCACTTTTGCTGTTCTGGTAGTTAATTGGATATAAGTATCTCAGACTTTGGGCTGGCTTTAGACCATGATTCTCAGATGTCAGGTTTCTGAGTACCTAAGATTACAGGTCGAGCCTAGTTTAAAGCACAGGTTTTGGAATCTCATGAACAGTGCTTCACCCTGGATAATTAAAAATAAAAAACTTTGTTGTTTGCAACATAAAACATTATATATTCTGTGTCCATTGGCCATTTTCACACAGTTTTAGTGCACACAGAGGCTTTTATTACAATTGCAGCCCCTTTTGGTAGGAGAGGTGTTAAAAGTGTTTGAGAAATAACCTCTTAATGAAAACAGTAATTTCATCTGTGTTCTGGGGCCTATAAGGTTTTATCTTTCTATGTGTAATCACTATTTTCTTCTATTTTGATAACATTATTGAAATCTTGAGAATATTTTTTTCTGTTCTATTTGAATCTTGAATGCTATTGGTCAAAGCCGAAAAAATTTGGTAAGGAGTCAAAGGTTTCTATTCTTTAGATGGAAATAATATAAAGAGAGAGATATAACATCCGGTAAAGCATAACTTTTTATCCACCAAATTCAAGATACACTTAATCAAGCAACACAAAGAACAACTCAAAAATAAAATGAAATAAGTCCCTTCAATAAAAGTGCTAATGATTTGTCTGAGAAATAAAATCTACTTTGTATTAATAGAAGCGACAGTGTATATTCTATATGATAATTAAAACAGGAATTAGATTGAAAAACATCTTTACATTTTACAATACTTGCCAGGTGCAGGTGGCTCAGCCTTATAATTCTAGCTCCTCAAGAGGATGAGGTCTGAGGACCACCTTTCAGAGCCACCTAGGCAGGAAAGTCTCTGAGACTCTTTTCTCTGACTAAACAGCAAAAAGCTGGAAATGGAGCTGTGGCTCAAGCAGTAGAGAGCTAGCTACAGGACTACCAAAAAACAAAGTAAAACAAACACCCCCACAAAACACCACCACCAACAGCAACAACAAATATACTTTTTTTAAACTTTGGTTTTGTTTGGACAGGAAACAAAGTAGGTAAAGTCTTCAAAACTTGGCAAGATGCATGTAATAAGTGAGACTAAAATAGAACATTAAAGCAACTTTAAGAATTTGTTACCCTGCTAGTTTACTATTGTCATTTCGTATATGCTATTGAAGGAAATCTTTATGCCTTACCATGTCATTTGCTCTGAGTAGCAGGAATATTTTATCTCTCTGGGATCTTTGTGTTTCTTTCAAATACAGAGAGATTTTTCAGCCCTTGTCCTTCAATATTCAACATGGTTGTTGGATCTCTTGAAGGAAACAAAATGAGCCAGAGTCCCTTTAACTGATAATTTCATTCAACTACAGTTGTAAATGTGATAAATTCACCTGTCTCTGCAGAATGAAGTTGCCAGCTTCAGAAAGTGCAAATGTGAATGCAACTGCTTCAATAGCAATGAGTTGTTACTCTCTAAATCTTTTCTGCATGTATTAGATTGGTTGGTGAGAGATTGTTTACAGCTGTATTTAGAAAGAAGAAGAGTGAATAAAATGACATTTCTCTGTGGAAAGGCAAAACTTTATTTATTGAGAATGCTATTAATTACAGAAAAAATTACCTTAATATTTAAAAACCTATAGTAGATCATGACTATCCCATAAGAAGGATATAAGGGGACTGATATAGGTTTTCTGAAAGCCAATCATCAGGTTCCCAGAACATATCACTTCTAAACTTAGTTTTATAAGGTATTGCCCTGGGAATTACAGAATTACATTCCACTGCACTGGTTCATTTTACTTATGGGTACTTTTGCACATACATAGAAACCTTTATCTAAGTACCTTTATGTCTCCAGGGCTTCCATTTCAAAATGTTCCCTACTTATTACTTCTTCAGGCAATGTGTACTAGGTTCTTCTTGTTGCAATCTAAAATTGCATTAGTCAATAGGGCATTCAAGTAAATGAATGTGACTTCTAGAATAAAATATGTTAAAGTTGGAATTTTTCATTTCTCTACAGTAGCTTTGAGTATGTGAACCTTGGGAATATTTCTAATATTTTACCTATAAACGCTGTAATAGTTCCAAAGATTAAGCTTTGGGGTAGATACACATGGATGGCATAATGGGTTATGCGTTCATTCCTGATTTAGCTGCTTTCAGTGCTCTGGGGATTTCCTTTTAGCATAATTAGTCCACAGTGACATTGTCCTTTTTTTTTGCTTTGAATAGAGTAAAAGGCTTTTAAATCAAACTGCAAAGAAATAAGTGAATATATATATATATCCAAATATGTTTTCTTAAAATGTCATGAACTTTACAATTTTGTATTTATTATATCTTTCTGTTGTTTGAGGATTTTGTTGTTTTTTGTAGGTCATGAGATTTGAATTCAAGGTCTGGATTTTGTCCCTGAACTTTTTCATTCAGGGTTAATACTGTACTAAATCTCAGCCCCTGAAGCCACTGCCACCCTGCTTGTTCATGATTGTTTTAAAATTATCTTAGTAGTTATACAAAGGAGTTATGATTCTAAAAAGCAGATTATTAATGCAAGGTCTTACCATTCAGCTAAATATTGAGTAGCCCTTCAATTGTTTTCCTTCATGTACATTATTGTTTAGTATCAGTAAGAAAATGTTAAGCTACTATACGCATAAGTATGTGATTTATAATTAAGCAGAGGGCTGGGAAAGTGGCTCAGTGGTACAGTGCTTGCCTTGCATGCATGAAGTCCTGCATATGATTCCTCAGCAACACAGAAGCAAAAAAAGCTGGAAGTGGTGCTGTGGCTCAAATGGTAAAGTGCTAGCCTTGAGCTCAAGAGCTGAGGGACAGTACCAGGCTTAGAGTTCAGGCCCCACAACTGACAAATAAATAATTAAGCAGAAACTGTATAGACTTTTAATTTAGAGAGATATTATCTAAGATCTTGAAAATCATGATGAATAAAATACTCTTCCAGAAAGAAGAGACTCCTGCCTTTGTTTTGTTGCCTATGGAATGAGAATGGTGATATGAAGACTTATGAAAGAACTGTGTACTGCAACAAGGATATGGCAATGATGCTTTAGAAGCACTTGTGTCTTTGAAGTCTTGAATGTACAATTCAATATATAACTATGGTATCTTATTAAATAGTGACCTTATGACTTGTAAAAGTAAAAAACAAGAAAACAAACATGTATTCCCCTTTCAAAGTACAAGCTTCAGAGTCTCATAGCTGGAAGAGATTTGGGAGGGAATGTAAATAAACAACAACCATTACAGCATGTCTAGCTATGAAATGTCATTATTGTTTGGGGCAACTGAAGCCACTATTATTTTAATTGTTGGAATATTATTTCCTTATATGGTTTTATTTTCAATCAATTAATTTGATATATTCATTTTTAAACCAATAATATTCTAGAATCAAATGTAAATGAAGAACAGGAATGAACAAAAGTAGATCTCACTCAACTCTGTGGAATATTTATTCTGGTAGTAGAGGGCATTGTAATAATATGCCAAAGAAACTATCCAAAAATAAAGAAAAACAAGCAAACAAACAAACACTTTCTCCTTCCCTGGTTGTTCCCATTCACATATTTGATATTTCTTGTGCCAAAAGAATCTGAGATAAAGTATCTTTTGTTATATGAAATTGAGTTAATGCTGCCACACTGAGAAGAGACACTTTGCATATACAGTTCCTTTGTGGAAGCAGCTTTGATTTCTGTATTGGTTTTATTCTCTCAGCTGGTTTTCTGGCTGAATAGGGACCAAAACTAAAAATATGTGTTTTTCACAACTCATACACACACACTGAAACTATGTAAGTATCTCAATTCGGAAGTCATCAGTTCAAAAAAGGCTTGACCCAAACCAGAAGTTTTGCTGGAATCTGTCCCTGAACACTTGGAAAACAAGAGTCTGCGTCACAGCAGACGTGTCCTTATTTCCTCCTCTATTGCCTTCTCTCTGTAGCTGCACTCTGATTTTCTAGTCCCTTCTTCCCACCTGCTTCCTGTGATGCATGTATCATTACTGGCCTCCCTCACAAGCTGTGGGCCACAATGCTGCATCCTTCTAAGCATACATTATAGACTGCTTGGAGGCCTTGCCTAATAAGCTAACCTTAACACTCAAGGTAATCAGATTTATGGAGGCTTTTAAGCACTAAAGCAGAAAACATGTTAACTAGGAATAATTTATTCTTTAGATCTGTAAACTTTTGGAGAATAGCTTTTTATTAGAATTTTACATGCAAAGTGCCTTTTTATGGATTTGTAGTTACATTCCTTTGATTATAACCCAAATCATTTTTTAACCCTTTTGTTAAGCAAGTGTCCCATTATATTTTATTACTCTGGGTAAATACTATCTAAAATAAAAATATTTAGGGTTGTGTGACAGTCAAGTATGAAAAGCTAAATTAACTTCTGCCAAGAACAACTTTTATTTCAACTGTAAATGTCACCCAGTTATAAAAATCACACTAGTTAAAATTGTAAATAAATTTAATTTCTAGACATTTGCATTTACATAGAAAATTGGAAGTGTATATTTGATTTATAAAATAAATTTGTATTATTCAAAGGAAAATAAAAAAGCAAACTTTGAAAATAATATATTTAAAATAATTAAGCATTTAGTAGTCAGCGTTTAGTAATCTGATAGATATTCTAGTTACAAGAATGATTAGTGTAGGCTGGGCACCTGTGGCTCATGCCTATAATCCTAGCTACTCAGGAGGCAGAGATCTGAGGATCGAGGTTCAAAGCCAGCCGGAGCAGGAAAGTCCATGAGACTCTTATCTCCAATAAGCCACTCAGAAAACTGGAAGTGACACTGTTGCTCAAGAGCTAGAGCACTCGCCTTGAGCTGTAGAGTTGAGGGACAGGGCCCAAGCCCAGAGTTCAAAAAGAAAAAAACAAGATCAATGTTTAGGATAATGGATCCACTTAACTTTTCAAATTTATGATGATGGAAAGTCAGTATATACTATGAGTTTATATGTATGTATATATATACATACATATATATATATATATACATACATTCTAAGTAATGTATATATGTATCTATATATGTATACATATATACATACATTTATATACATACATATGTATACATATATACATACATACATATATACATTACTTAGAATTCTGAATTCACATCTTTCCCTGAGTCACACAGTGAATCCTCATAGCCCTGGTCCATGTCAGTGAAAGACGTCTCCCAATTGGCCACATGATCACAGATACAGTGGGCTTTCTCCAGTGGACTTTGTTGATAAGCCATGGTATTTGGTTTGGTTAGGCAGACCTGCAGGTTAATTCAAGATATTTTCAAATTATTACATTTATCAGAATATAGAGTTGTGAAGAAACATCTACAAAATGAAATATATTTATTCATTATTGTATGTTAACAACTTGTAGATTTTGTTCAAAGGTTAAGTGGTTTTCATATGATGCAGACTCCAGTGTCCACATATAAGCTCTAACTTCAGCATTTCCTAATCACATTACTGTTTTTTGCATGCTACTAACATAATAAATTTCTAAATGTTTTAAATCAATTTATTTTAAAATGATAGTATGTATTACATTGAAGTTTTGAGGTCATGCTTATAATTAATAATATACTTAAAAATGCATGACTATTAAACATTTTTATTGTTATTGAAAAGGTGATGTAGAGAGGGTTTACAGTTTCATAAATCAGGTAATGAGTACATTTCTTTTGGAACAGTCTCATTTCTTCCCTCAGGTTCTCCCAGGTTTCTCTCCTGACTCTACCCCCACAAGTTGTATAATTCATTTTTCACACAGTGTCTAGTGAGTACCACTGCTGAACTTGTTCACCCTTTGTCCCACCATTTCTATGCACCCCCTTACCATCCCCAAAACATGTAAATTTGCATACAAGACAAAAGGTACAAAAACCAAAACATTGACAAGGAGAAAAAAATACCATATTTCCAAAAAATCCTCTTGTTTAAATGTAAATTTTAGGTCATTTTTACATATCGTGTATTATATATAAGAGGGAGATTTCTAGTGTTTTATTTTGTTTTCCTTTTAATATGAGTGACTTTTACTTTACCATATCTCTGGCTCCTTAATTATAGACCAGATACAATTTTGCCAGTCATATGTGCAGAAGATACATGCAACTGTAAGAATATGTACACATTAAGTGTTTTCTTTTTTAATTAATTTTTTATTATGAAAATACTGTTCAGAGGGGCTACAATTACATGAGCAAGGTAATGAGTACATTTCTCATCAAGCATTATTGCCTCCTATTTTCTTTCCCCTTACCATCCCTGCCCTCCCATCTCCCCCACCCCCACCAAAGTTGTAAAGTTCATTTTTCAATATAACATCTTGTACATCTCATTGTTGCAATGGGACCACCTGTATCCCTATTTAAACAATTTGTTTTTTTCCTTCCCCTCCACAAATTATACCAACATCAAATACAGTGAAAACAGGGGTTATATTGTGGGGGAGGGACATACAAAGCAACAAAGAAATCATCTTATAAATATGTTAGATACAATAACAACAAAGAAAAACCATTTGAGTCCTTATAAGCATAAATATCTCTTAAAATACTGAAATTTTGCTTTATATTTTCCTAATTATTAGTAGAAATTAACTCATCTCAGATATTTGTGAACAAATGTGTGTGTGTGCATTTAAGTGTGTGTATAGGAAGTAGTGAAACTGTTACATATTAGTAGAAACTCAATTTGCATTCACAATAACTGTCTTTGAATGACTGAGGGTTGATGTCTGCTTCAGGGTCAAACTGTCAGACTGAAGCTTTATTTTTTTTAAATATCATTAAAATATTTTAAAATACCATCTGTGAAAACATATGTGAAAAAACTAAATGGGAATAAATGCATTTTCCATTCCTCTCACTTCTATTTTCAGATGTGCCTGGTTCGCATGTGCCCTTCAAAGTAGCCTTGATTGAAAAATTAGAAAAAAATAAAATAAAAATGATGACAGCAAATGAGAGGAAAAGAAATTCAAGTGAAATTAGATAAATAATTTTTATTTTGGCATTTTCCAGCCACTGAATATTTTTAAAAAAAGATGCTTTGCATTATCAAGTAGCCTAAATATCTTCAACATTAAAAGGAATTCCGAATCTAACTTTCTGTAATACTTCAGTGTTGCTTAAAACACACTTCTCTTATACAGGGCAGCAGACATTTCTAAATATTGAGTAACACAATTGAGCCTTACAGAAGCTATATATTGGGCTGTTACTATACTTGTCTCTAAACACAATTGCTCTTTCTAAATCAAATGATGTTCTTCATTTGGTAAAGATTTTTTTAGTCTTTATAAATGAACTTGTTTTTCAAATGTTTTATCACAAACTGAATTCTAGTTCTGGACTAATTGCCTTTTTCTTCTTCCCCGGAAAACACCTTCTGTGTTTAGGATATTAAAACCCAGTGAATGGACTAGGAATGTGGCTTAGTGGTAGAGTGATTGCCGAGCATGCATGAGGCCCTGGGTTTGATTCCTCTGTGCTACATAAACAGTAAAAAGCTCAAAATGGCACTGTGGCTCAAGTGGTAAAGTCCTAGCCTTGAGTAAAAGAAGCCCAGGGACCATGCCCAGGTCCTGAGTTCAAGCCCCACAACTGGCAAAATGAATAAATTAATAAGTAAAATAAAATAAATAAAACCCAGCTGAAAATTAGTTCTACCCCCCCCCATTTATTTTTATTGGTTAATACTAGGGCTTGAACTCAAGGCCTCAAACTCTCACTGGACTTTTTCTCTTAGTGTTGGTATACTACCAACGGAGGCATGCATCCATATCAATCATTTTGCTGCTTAATTGGAAATCAGATTATGATTTGTATGCCCAGGTTGGCTTCAAACTTTGATCCTGGTGTGAGCCAGGTGCATCCACATGAGGTTCTTTATTATTTTTTAAAATATTGTATACATTTATCTCTATCTTTGTTTATTACTTGTTATACTATATTTTATGATTTTATATTGACTTGAAACCTGTTAAAGTCTGTGTCTGTTTGAATGCTCAATTAGAAAGCATAGTAACATACATATGTTTGGTGACTAATAACTGTTATGCAAATGTTTGGTAAATGACTAAATACATAGTGATATACAGGGGAATACTCTAGCAATGCAATTTTCCTTGATGTACATTTAAAGGTTGTTCATATATATATATATATATATATATATATACATACATACACACACACACATATATATATATATATATATATAAATATATATTCCATCATATCCCATGGGTTACTTACCAGGACACATTGATGATTGTTAAGATACTCAAGAGGGAGTATATTTTGTTGACAAAAGCTAATCCTTGGTTCCTTATCTCATTATCTAGTTATCTGCTCTGATAGATTACCTATAAATCTGTTTTATATGTGGTTATTATGTTGTATTATGAAGCCTCTTTCTTACCTTCAACATCAATCTATTTCTTAAATTCAATAAGTAGATCATCATTTTATTATTGGCTCTTGAGGCAGCTAGCTGGGAAGAAGTAGAATCCCAAGTCTGACTCACAGAAGTCTCTATAGTTTCTTCTTATTTATTTATATAATAATGATTTATCTAAGTTGAATACTCCCTGTAAGTCTTCATAGAAAACATACACCAAATTATGTTGCACAACCTAACATGTGGCAACATGAATTTACAATTAGCAACTACTTCCTTAGTGCTTCAACTCTATTCTCCACTATAGCAAAAGCTTCTTTCCTTATTTTCTTGCCATATAAAGAAGACAGTCAGGAATCATACAGTACATATTTGCCTTTGTTTCTCTAAGGTCAAGCATGAGGGTTGGCATTTGTTACTTTTAATAAATGTTTGCTACATATCTGAATAAAACATAAAAGCATAAGACCTATTCTAATAAACACCTGTTGTCTCCACACCAGGAAAAATTTGGACAATCACATTGGCTCCTCTTCAATTACTTCTGCAAAGGGTATAACAGAAGGTGAGAGGCCAAGTTTCACCTTCAATGCTTTCATTAAAAATCCAGGCTTATCGTTAACTCTTAGGTATTTTATTTTTTGTGGGTCTATTATGAAAAGAGTTGCTTTCCTAATTTCACCCGCATTCTTCTCATCATTGACATACAGAAAAGCCACTGATTTTGAGGGGTTAATTTTAAACCCTGCTACTTTGCCAAAGTTTCGAATCAGCTCGAGTAATTTTGGAGTGATGTCCATGGGATTCTTTAAATACAACATCATGTCATCTACCAAGAGGTAGAGTTTTACTTCATCTTTACCTATTTGGATCCCTTTTATGTTTCCATCTTGCCTTATTGCTCTAGCTAGGCATGCTAATACTAAATTAAAAAGAAGTGGAGAGAATGGACATCCTTTTCTCATTCCTGAGTTTAGAGGAAATGGCTTTAGCTTTTCACCATTAAATATAGTGCTGGCTGTAGGTTTGTCATACACAGCCTTTATTATATTGAGAAATGTTCCATGTATTCCTATTTTTTTCCAGAGCCTTCATCATAAAGGGGTGTTGGATCTTGTCGAATGCGTTTTCTTCATCTACTGAGATAACCATGTGGTTCTTTCCTTGCTCTTGTTGATGTGATGAATTATATTAATTGATTTGCATATATTGAACCAACTTTGTATCCCTGAAATCAATCCTGTTTGATTGTAGTGTATGACTTTTTTATGAATTGTTGAAATAAATTGGCCAAAATTTTGTTGCGGAGTTTGCATGAATGTTCATCAAAGAAATGGGTTTTCTTTGATCAGTCCATGCCTTGTTTGGGGATGAAGGTTACAATGGCTTCATAGAAAGAGTTTGGTAGTGAACTTTCAATTTCATTGAAGAGTTGGAGGAGTATTGGTGTGGGTTCTGATTTGAAGGCCTTGTAGAATTGAGCTGTAAGTTCATTCAGTCCTAGGCTTTTCCTGGGTGGGAAGTCTCTTATTACAGTTTCTATTTTGATGCTTGATATGGATCTGTTAAGTTGGTTTAGTTTCTGAATGTTGATATTTGCTTGGAAAAAATTATACTACGTGAAGTTAACCAGGCCCAAGAAAATGTAGGTCCCATGGTTTCCGTTATTTGCAATAACTAGTATAAGTCTAGGACAAGCAGAAGAGAGTTCAAAAGCTATGTGCATATGACCATATAAGATGATGTTAAATGAAATGGACCTCGACATAGGGACACAACTGTTTTTTTTTTCCCCTTTCTTGTTATTGTTTTTAACGTATGTAAAATGTACTATGTGATTTTTTTTTGGGGGGGGTGGTCGTGGGGGTTGAACTCTGGGCTTGGACACTGTCCCTGCGCTCTTCAGTTCAAGGTAAGCCCTCTACCACTTGAGCCACAGTGCCACTTCCGGTTTTCTAATGGTTTATTGGAGATAAGAGTCTCACGGACTTTCCTGCCCAGTCTGGCTTAGAACCTTTATCCTCAGATCTCAGCCTCCTGAGTTGCTAGGATTACAGGCGGGAGCCCCCGGCACCTGGCTGTCATTTTTTTCTTGTATATACATTTTTCTAATTTGGGGAGGGGAAGGGACATAACAAAATGCTGAAACAAGGATACAGATTGACCAATTGTAACAATGAGCTGTACAAGACACTATGTTGAAAATGAACTTTACAAGTGGGGGGTTGGGGGAGGGAGAAGTAGGGAAGGTGGGGAGAGAAGTGATGGTAGAAGATAAACAAAGGAGGAGGTAACAATGCTGCATAGGACATGTACTCATTACTCATGTAACTGTAACCTCTTTGTACACTATTTTCACAATAAAAGATACAAAAATAAATCCAGGTTTAGTCAATAATGGGGAATTGATTTCCTAGTGGTCCTTCTAAATTAGCCTTAAAGTCACTAACCATGAGAAACTTTTAAGACGCCAAGTTTACAGTCATTTTTTTAAATATCTCAGCTTAAAAACTGAAAAAAACTATGGAAACTTTATGAGCAGGTTCTACATTTAACCAATATTTCAGGGGGTGATAAGCAATTAATCATATTAAGTTAAGGTTCAGAAGGAAAATGTGTCATGTTTTCTCTAATGCATACAAACAAGACCAAAAGATAAACACATACAAGCAAATAATACCTCATATTCATATAGACATGTCATCATGAAAGAAATGTCTCATATAGCTGAATGCTGATAATAAAAATGGTAAAAGGAAACACAGTTTTCTATAGCAATCCTCTAGTTTTCTACCTTTTACAAGACTTGTCATGTAAAAGTAAGAGTAAAAAAGAACCCTATTAAGGACTATTCATACTTATTCAAGGCTGTAAATTAACCTAAATTGCAGGTTTAATAAATAATTATAAAACCTAAAAATATATAAACATAAAGACAGGAAGCATAGCTCCCATGGCAAAGCCACAGCCATGAGTTAAAGAGCAGAGAGCTGAAGGTTCCCAGTTCATATTCCAAAAATTGCAAACCAAAAATATAATAATACTAAAATCTAGTAGTTATTTTGAAAATCATTCAATAGGAAATAATTTTATGAACATTTATTTTCATAAGTTGAAAAAAATCATTAGCTCATGGGTTAAAAACAGCAGTCAGCTTTAGATAAACATCTCTTGACTCAACAGTGTTCCATGCTGATAATCTTAGCTACTCAGAAGACTGCAATGTGACGAAACCGGTTTGTAGCCATCCTGGGCAGGAAAGTCCATGAGACTTTTTCCTCCAATTAACCACAGAAAAAGCCAGAAGTGGTGCTGTGGCTTAAATGATAGAGCACTAGCCTTGAACAATATGTCACTCAAGGACAGTGCCTAAGCCCAGATTTCGAAATTCAGAACTGGCAAAAAATATATACACAAATATTGAAATTATTATTGTACAACATTGTCTTCAAAATGGGACAATTTTCTATTATACCACTTTGAAATGTCTAAAGTGACAGAAACATAGACTTTCTATAAATTGCCTTCCCTGGGGCCTCTGATGACAGTGAGTAGTCAAGGGATTACACAGCTTTGTTCACATTGACTTTACAAAATAAACCATTTGTAATAAACTAAATGAACCTAACACTGAGTTGTACTATAATGCTAAAGTCCTTAATATTTCATGAGCTTCTTTACTTTAGAATGTTAGATAATGCTAGCCAAGGTATTTGAAGAAAATTAGACAAAGCTTAAGTATAAATAGTAATAATGTGGCTGCGACCATAATATTAACAAATATTCTTTCAAAACACTTCTATATCTAGAAATCCATATTTTATCATGAAGCTTACTAAATAGTAAAAGACACTAGCATTTCTGCTTCCTATACTGAAACTCTGAGGCAAGAAAAATTGTGAATTTTATTCATATAAGGTAATTTTCCTTATTCAAAGTGTGCACATACTATAATACCACACATAAATACAGACAAATATATTTAAGATATAGTAAATTTTGTATCCACTTTCAGCTTGAAAATTAGGCAATTATTGTTAATTTTTAAATGATGTAAAATGTTTGTCTTGTCATAAATCAGCAGTTCTACTTTATGTTATTAATGTAATGTGAGTTATTTTGTATGACTTATTTTTTCTATGAATGTCAACTTCATTGTTTCTTGATTATTTTATATTTGTTGATGATGTGGTTATATATTTGAGTAGCGCTTTAACTTCCTAATCTTTTCATTTTGTTTGTTGTTTCTCCAGATTTTAGGAGGATGAAAATAGTCTTGTCCACTTTTTTTTTCAACTAATATATGTCTCAGAGGATTAACATTGCACAAAGTATTAATAATCTTCAGTATGTCTTTCTTTTTAGAAGACATTTGCATCCAGAACAAATTAAATATGAAAGTATATAGGGCTGTGGAACATAATTTATTTCATTTGTAAGAAAATAAAGAAACTCCTATTTTGGACAAGTGTTATTATGAAAATTAAGTAAAATAAAGAAATATTATGTGCTAGGTAGAGTACCTGTAAAAAAGTTTTAGTGTTCTAAAGTATTAGTAATATTTTCAATTGTGACTGAACTTAAGAAATTGGTATTTCTAGAGGTAGAGCAAGAAGAAAAAGATATACTTTAAAATAAATTAAGAGTTTATTTCCTGATTATTTATAATAGTGAATACGTTAATTATCATTGTATAACTTCATATGATCTCAAATTCTGCTTATCCTTGGACTTATACTTTATACATGTATGCATAAAGCATAAAATATTGAAGGAATGTTAAGAAGTGTAGAATGCTATTAAGTTTATTACTAAAAGTTTGGGATAAATGAACTATATAGGTAGAAATATGCATATGATAAAATGTTCATCCCAATAAAATGATAATAAAATCTTTATTACATCCCACATCATTACCTGCTGTATTTTGCTTATGTTGGGTATAAAGAAAAAAATGTATTGCAGGCTCTTTCCTGTAGCTCTTAAAAGCCTGATTGATCATCTCTTTGCTCCATTCCTCTTATAATGCCAACTTTTTTTGGCTTTAGATAAAAGGATTGAAAATAAAAATGTAATGGCAAACCTACTCTAATTTCATCTGAATCATATCTCCTGGGTTGGAGTAAATAAAATAAGCCATGTAGAATACACTGTAGATATAAGCAATCCAAAACACTAAGTAGGAAAAAGCATTAACAATGTTTTCATTCATCTTGCAGCAATGAACTCTTCAATTCACAGCATCAGGCATTTTATGTATTCAGACTAAAACCCAAAAACTAAATGAATTCTGAATCTAAAGTCAAAAATAAGAAAAACATTTTAATACTCAAATCATACCAAAGAATTAATAATACAACCTTGAAAATGACAAACTTTTGTCAATACAAGCTTGTCACTTCACATTGCTTAAGCCAATATTTTATCAAGTGTAAATGAATTCATTTTTGTTCAATGGGTCAAATGTTTTATCATCTAATTCTTTTTTTCAAATTGTTACTGATTTATTGTTTTCATTTTAAATAACACATTATCTGTTATAAAATACTGTGCTTGGTTAAAGGTTTTAGGTTAACTGATGAATCTTATGTTTTTTTTTAATCTCTTTTACAGTATAAAATTTTAATGTGTATTACATTCACATTTTTTCTCTGTTTGACTAAATTTTCTAACCTTCTATTCTGTGTATATCATCTCTAATGTTCTTGGTCCCTGAAAATGAGCAAGAACTTTCAGTGCTGGTTTCCCATTGTACCAGAAAATACATTTGTTGAAATAAATTGACAGTGATTAATTGAACATGGAAGTTCAATTTTTAAGAGATCCATTCATAGTATATCATGTTGTATGATCAAATCACTCCTCTACCATTTCCCCCTTCCCTGTAACTCTCCCCCATTCTTAAGTTGACTTATTTTATTTTCACACATATTATCAAAATATTTTGTTTATCATTACCCTTCTCCTCTTTCCAATTTATCTGCCTTCCACTAATGGCCAAAATCCAGATAAAATTATTTTAATTTCCAAATATTTGTTTTTGTTAAAGTGCATGTTAATTGTTAAAAAGGGTTTCACCATGGTACCGCAAATATACTTGTACTACACTTTGGTCACATTGATCAACTATTTCTCTATCTATCTATCTATCTATCTATCTATCTATCTATCTATCTATCTATCTATCTATCTTCTGTCTGTCTGTCTGTCTGTCTGTCTGTCTGTCTGTCTGTCTGTCTGTCTGTCTGTCTGTCTGTCTGTCTGTCTGTGTGTCTGTCTGTCTGTGTGTCTGTGTGTCTGTCTGTCTGTCTGTCTGTGTGTCTGTCTGTCTGTCTATCTATCTATCTATCTGTCTATCTATCTATCCATCTATCTATCTATCTACCTATCTATCCATCTATTTTCTGATCTATTTATTGATTATCATATGTCTTTCTCCCTATTGATCTACACAATTGTAATTATATAAATATTATATATTATACATAAATATATATGTATTTGAGTTTACTGACTGAAATACAAAACCAAAATTATATACATGTAATATATGATATATAATATTACATATATAATTATTTTAGTCATGTGTTGTTTGTCCTGTTTCTAGGTCCATCCATACACCTACAAATGTCATAGATATAGATCTTTTATAGTGGAATAGTAGAACATCTCCATAGATATAACTTATGTACATGCATATACATATTTATGTATATACGGATATATACACATGATGTCTTATTTAACTTCATTCCACCTCATATAACTAACCTTGTTTACTCAACACTTTCAGCCCTTCATATTACTTCCTAATTTCCATTTCTGCATATTCAGTCTTTTTCATTCCTTCCTAATTTCTAAACACATCATCTTTTTTTGTGTGTGAAAATACCATACAGAGGGGTTACAATTACATGGGCAGTTTCTCATTACCATCCCTTCCCACCTCCCCACCACCACCAGTGCCAGCGCCCTCCCTCACACCAAAGTTGTAAAGTTTATTTTCAACATAACACCTTGTACATCTCATTGGTGCACTGTTATCCTGGTTAGGAAACCTATTAGTATTATTATTTCAGTTATTTCTTTCAAATTTCAGGATCCTTACAGATAATATCTTACTTTGTATTCATATTAGAATTTTCTTATTAAAATTCCAGGTGCTTCCATATTAACAACATAATAAAGTCCAACATCTTCCCCTATCTTCAGGGAACTAGAATACATAAAACAAATCTCTGTAATGCCCTAAGTTTTTACCATTGGCATGCTTCTTATCTTACATAATCTTCCATGCTAAATAAATTCTCTTTAAATAATTCTTATATAATTGGCTTGAAACCAGTTGTTGTGTAAGTTCTTTTGCCTGTCGCCTATACCTGCAGGTACACATTATGCTCCAATTTAAACTATAAAATCTGAATTACTCTGCTCAAATTATGAAAATATTCAGAAATATTATCAAGGAATATTATCACAAACATTTGAGTTTACTGACTGAAATACAAAAGAATTATGAAATTGTAGCAGAGAGTGAGTGTTGGATAATAATAGTGTGTTAATTAGAATCATACTGAGGGGAAAGGAAAAGCTTAGTCTAGTCTGTTTAGCCGAGCTTGTTAAATTACAAAATAAAACAACTATTTGAAATAGCGAAGGAATCCATGTTATTGTCAGTTCCAAAATCCTTTTTCCAAATGACTCAAACATTGTCTTAAGTTTCTCATGAGAGAAGATCCTCTTAGCCTCTGACATGGTTCACATGGCACAGTGTTCACAAATCCTCCCTGAATCCTCTCAGCCCTTTTATATTGAATTGCGTGCTCAACTTCCATTTGATTTTTTTTCTATCTAGCTTATCATATTTGACCCAATGTTAAAAATATTTTTGTAAAACATATTTTCTCCATTAAACATTAAACTTGTCAAAGTTGAAAACTACACATTAGTTAGATTTACATCACACTGCTGTCAAGCATACATTCATTAAGAGAATTTAGATGTGAAGTACAGAAAATAATTTATACTAGTTTTTGTCTTAGAAATAATAAGGTTTTTTTTTTTACAATTTTCCTAAAGTTAAGATTTCCAATAGGAAGATTGTTTAATGTTATGTTTTGGTCTGAAATTTGAGAATAAACAAATAACTCAAGAGAGTATAAGAAAGGAGGTACCCTTATGGTATATTGTGATCCTTATTATTTTAAAATCAGAGATAGATTTGGGAGAGTGAAAGAAAATTCATAATATGTGATTTCAATATTTGACTAAGTATGTGGCACATAAGCAAAGGCATTGAGCTTTTCTGAAACATTTAGTATATGTATTCTGAAAGTAAATGTAGTGACGTCATTAAGAAGAGATGAAATTGGTAAATCAGAAGTGTAATAAGTGGAGATATTTGCTGAGACAAGACATTAAAATTGCCAAGATCCATGTCTTTGCTGTTTCTTATCCTGAGGCATAAGTTGTCCCAGTTTTCTATACACGCTTTTAAATTAATTTGGAACACAGATAAATCAACACATGGAGATAAAATAGGACAAGTCTTCTTTTAGAACATTATTCAGTTTGACAAAATTTAGGGATTTAAGAATTGGCTTAAATTCAGTATTTCTAATCTCAATGTTAGTATATTATATAGAATTTAATTTCAAGAATATGGTGGTATGTAGCCTATCCAAATCTCTACCACAATAAATAATTCCTCTGTCTCATTCAATAAGAATATCTTTCAGAATTTGTTTTCTGTTATTGTTTATGGTGTTGAGTATTCAAAATTAAAACCCAGTATCAGTAACACTCATTCCAAAAGCTTCATAATAATTATTAATTGTCTTTCTTCCTTATTATCACAAACTAGAGTGGCTAATTCATAGTTAGATTAATAAACTTGAATTTTTGAAGAAAATGAAGAAGGAATATCCATATTTTAAAACACTGAAAAGATCTCTGCAATTCAGAAATTAATGTTTGGAACAGAAGCATAGACTATTTTCTGATAGTATTTATTGAGTCTTACTCAGACATTTTAAATATAGTTGATTATGCTTTATTACTTAATCATACTTGACTATACTTTATTATTACTTATCCTTATGACTTTACTTTCTTCATGAGTTCTCAATAAAAAAAATAACCTTTGAAAGAAGGCATAGTGTTTTAACACCCACATCAAAATTGTTCTAATAGCTTCATCTATGAAATTTTTCCTCCTAACCCTAAAAGAATAATCTATCATCAATGTGCTAAAACACATAAACAGACTTTCATCTAGACTTAGACCTAAATTTCCTGTAAGCCACTGATCCAAGCCATCTAAACACACCAGAGAAAGGATCAGTTGAATTATTGCACAAATTCCCTTGGGTAGAGCTGAATAAAAATGCAATGTCTGCAGGATGTATATTCAGCTTGAGTATTGTAGAAAACCCACAAGCCTAGTAAATTGAAAAAGCAATCCAGCAGTTTAGCTATTTAAGTAGTAATGCCAAGATAAGATTGCTTTTAAAAACTATCACACAACCTCTTCCCAGTACACTTTTGTTTATTTCCTATTCAGGTTGCCTTGGGGAAAGGGGAATGAAGTTAATGTTCCTTTGACATAAGTGCACTATTATGTTGGGTATACTAAATACCTTAAAGTGGATGAAATATTTAGGCAGCTAACTTAATATATCATAAATGGTTTTAGATAGTGAAGCTTGTGATATTTTCTTAATCCTTGGTGTGTGTGTGTGTGTGTGTGTGTTTAATATCTCAAGTGATAAAAGTCCAAAACCTTATGAGCAAACAGTCAAAAAGACAGGTGATGTAGTAGGGAAAACTTAGCCTGATCCCAAAGTTAGGGAAACAGTTCAAGATATTTGTTTGTTCTATTAGCTCACATTCATTTAAAAGAGGAGGGGGGATTAGTTACTACATTATTCCAAACAGGTTAACCCCCTCTGCCCTCTATTATGCTCTCTACACTTTTCTTTTTTAATATATACTTTTATTATAAAGATACTGTACAGAGGAGTTACATGAGTAAGGTTATGAGTACATATCTTATTGAGCTTTGTTACCCTCTCCTTTGCTTTACCCCTACCATCCTGTCCCTCTCCACCTCCCCAGCTTCTCCATCTCTCCCTCACCCAAGCTATAAAATTTGTTGGCAACATAGTATCTTGTACATCTCATTGTTACAATGGGTCAACCTTTATACTCATTGCAGCATTTTTTTATTTCGCTTCCCCTCCCCAAATTAGAAAAAAATGTATATACAAGATGCAGGGCACCACAATCAAACACAGTGAAAATAGGGGTTATACCATGGAGGAAGAACACACAAAAGAAACAAAAAAAAATCACACAGTACCTTATAGGTACATTAAAAACAACGGCAATAAAGATAAACTTCTTGTGTCCCTATCTTGTAGTTCCTTTCACTAGCATCATCTTATATGGTCATATTTACAGAGCTTTTGAGCTTTTCTGCTTGTCCTATACATATACTAGAAATTGCAAACAAAGGAAATCATGGGACCTATGTTTCTTTGTTCATGGCTTACTTCAGTTATTATATTTTTTCCAACTCTTTCCATTTCCTAAAAAAAGGGGGCAGTGTCATTCTTTCTGATGGAGGCACACACACACACACACACACACACACACACACACACACACACACACACTCTACTTTCTCTTGATCCATTCATCTACTGAGAGGATTCTAGATTGGTTCCATATCTTAGCTAAGGTGAATAATGCTGTGATAAACATACTTGTGCTGGTAGCTTTATAATGGCCTTGTTTGTAGTTCTATATCTATATATATATATACATGTGTGTGTGTGTATTTTCCCGGTATATATACATACATATATATATATATATATATATATATATATATATATATATATATATATATGCCCCAAAATGGGATTGCTGGTTTATTGGGAAGGTCTATGTGGAGTCTTTTGAGGAACCTCCATACTGCATTACAAAGTGATTGAACAAGTTTATACTCCCACCAACAATGCAATAGGGTTATTTTTTGGCCCTGTTCCCTCCAGCATCTGTTGTTATTAGATTTCTGAATTATAGCCTTTCTGATTGCAGTGAGGTGGAATCACAATGCTGTCTTGATTTGCATTTCTTTTATGGCTAGAGAAGTTGAGCATTTCTTCATTTGTCTATTGGCCATTTTTATTTCCTCTTCAGAGAAGTCTCTCATTAAGTTGTTAGCCCAGTTATTAATCAGGAGGTGTTTATTTGAGGATTTGTTCATGGAGGATTTGTTTTTGAGTTCTAAGTATATTTTAGATGAGACTCTTGTCTGTTATATGGCTAGTGAAGCTCTTCTCCAATTCTATGGGCTTCCTATTGATTTTGCTAACTATGTCTTTTGCCATGCAGAAACAATTTCATACAATCTTTTTATCATTTGTTGAGTTTCTAGGTCTTTATTATTAAGAAAATTTTGGCCTGTGTCAAGGATCCCTAGAGATTCTCCTATTCCTTCCTGTAATATTTTCAAGGTGTCTGCTTTGACTTTGAGGTCTCTGATCCATTTAGAACTTATTCTGGTGCAGGGTGATATATAAGATCTAGCTTTAGTTTTAAACAGGTGTAAAACCAATTTTGCCAGCACCATTTACTGAAGAGGCTATTTTGTTTCATTCTATATTTTTAGCTCCCTTATTGACAATTAGGTTGCTATAGGTCTGTGGACTTATTTCTGGCTCTTCAGTTTCTATTCCATTGGTATGCAGGTCTGTTCTTGGGCAAATACCAAGCTGTTTTGATTACTACGGCTTTGTAGTAAAGTTTGAAATTTGGTATTAATATTCCTCCAGCACTGTTATTTCTGCTAAGGAATGTTTTTGGTATCCAGGAATATTTATTATTCCATATAAATTTTTTATTGCTTCTTCTATTTCATTGAAGAATGAGGTTGGAATATTGATAGGTATCACATTGAATTTGTAGATACACTTGGGCAGTATTGCCATTTTCTGAAGTTAATCCTCCCAATCTAGAAGCATGAGAGGTTTTTCCACTTCTTTAGATTTGCTTTAATTTCCTTTTTCAGGTTTTTAAAGTTTTCATCATAGAGGTCCTTCACGTCCTAAGTTAACTCCTAGGTATTTTATTTTTTATGGGGTTGTTACAAAAGGAGTTGCTTTTCTGATTTTAGCTGTGTTTTCTTATTATTGGCATACAGAAAAGCCATTGATTTTTGAGAAGTTTCAAGTCAGTTCGAGTAATTTTGGAGTGATTTCCATGGGGTGCTTAAAATACAGGATCATGTCATCTGCAAATTAAGAGAGTTTTACTTCATCTTTCTCTATTTGGATCTACTTTATTTTTGCATCTTGTCTTATTGCTCTAGCTAGGCATTCTAATACTAAATTGAAGAGAAGTGGAGATAGTGGACATCCTTGTCTCGTTCCTGAATTTAGAAGAAATTGATTTTGCTTTTTTGCCATAAGTATAATGTTGGCTGAAGAATGTTCCATGGATACTTAGTTTTACCAGAGTTTTCACCATAATAGGGTGTTGGATCATTTCAATATTTTTTCTGCATCTATTGAGATAATTATGTGGTTCTTATCCTCTCCCTTGTTGATGTGATGAATTATATTAATTGATTTGTATATATTGAACCACCTTTGCATCCCTGAAATGAATCCTGTTTGAAAATGGTGTGTGGCTTTTTTGATGAGTTGTTGAAGTCGATTGGCCAAATTTATTGTTGAGAAGTTTTCAATTGATATCATCAAATAAATGGGTCTATAGTTCTCCTTCTTTGATGAGCCTCTGCCTGGTTTTGGGATGAGGGTCATCATGGTTTCATAGAATGAGTTTGGTAGTGAACTTTCAATTTCATTGAAGAGTTGGAGGAGTATTGGTGTGAGTTCTGATTTGAAGGCTTTGTAGAATTCAGCTGTAAATCCATCCAGTCCTAGGCTTTTCCTGGGTGGAAAGACTCTTATTGCTGTTTCTATTTCAGTGCTTGCTATGGGTCAGTTAAGTTGGTTTAAATCATCTTGGTTTAGTTTAAGCATATCAATATGTGCTAGAAATGTGTCCATTTCTTTCATACTGTCAAACTTATTAGCATAAAGGTTTGAGAAGTATTCCCTTATAATGTTCTGAATATTGGTTGTGATGTTTCCATTGTCATCTCTGAGTTTGTTTATTAGTCTATGTTCTGAACTTTTTCTAGTAAGATTTGCTAAGGGTCTGTCAATTTTTTTAAAAAATTTCTTTGAAGAACCAAATGTTTTGTTGCTTCTATGTTTTTTTTGGACTCTAATTCATTTAATTCTGATTAAATTTTTATTATTTCTTTCCATCTATTTGTTTGGGGTTTAGCTTGTTGCTATTTTTCAAGAAGCTTCAGGTGCCTCGTTAAATTTTTGGTTTGATATCTCTCCAATTTGCTGATTTAGGAACTCAGAGATATAAACTTGCCTCTGCGTATTGTGTTTGCTGTGTCCCAGAGGAGCTGGCAATTTGTGTGATCATTTTTTGTTGAATATCATGCACATTTGAATTTCCTTTCTAATCTCTTCCATGACCCACTGGTGGTTCAAAAGTATGTTATTAAATCTCTAAGTGTTACAGGATTTCCTTTGGTGGCTTTTGCTGTTGAATTCTAATTTTATTCCTTTATGGTCTAAGAGAATGCAGGACATGCAGTGTTTTTGAATTTGGACAAATTTGCTTTGTAGCCTATTTTGGAGAATGTTCCATGTGCTGCTGAGAAGAACATGTATTCTGATGCTGCCGGGTGAAATATTCAGTAGATGTCTATTAAGGCTAGTTGATCTATGTAGCTGTTTAGATGTGTGGTTTCTCTGTTGAGTTTTTGCCAGTTGATCTATCCAGTAGGGATTGTGGTGTTAAAGTTCTCAACAATTTATTTCTTTGGATGTATTTGAGATTGCAGGGAAAATAGTATTTCTTGGATAAATTCGGTTGCTCTGTTATTTGGTGAATAGATATTTAGAATCATAATATCCTCCTGAAGGAGAGATCCCTTAATTACTATGAAATGACCTTCTTTATCTCTTCTAGCTAATTTTAATTTGAAGTCTATTTTATCTGATATTAACATTGCAATTCCTGCCTGTTTATGGTGGCTGCTTGCTTGGTAGATTTTATTGCATCCTTTCATTTTCAGAATATGTTTGTTTTTGTGGGCAAGATGTGTCTCTTGAAGGCAGAAGAAAGGCAGAAGATGGGAAGATCTTGCTTTTTGATCGAACTGGACAAATTGGAGAGTTAAGTCCATTAATATTGAGAGGTAGGCCTGGAGGTGTTTGGTAGTTCCAACTTCTTGGGTATGTGTCAATTGGGTTCTTCCTATACTTCTTGGATTCTCTGGGGGCTGTTTCTTGCCCTTTACCATGGTCTTGTTAGTTTTTTATGTGTAGGACATCTTTATGTATGTTTTGTAGGACATCTTTAAGTATGTTTTGTAGGGATGGTTCGGTGGAGATATATTTTTTCAATTTTTCTTTGTTATGGAAGGATTTTATTTGTCCTTTTGTTATGAAGGAAATTTAGCTGGGTATAATATTCTTGGTTGAGAGTTGTTTGTCTTTAGGGAATTCCATACATCATTCCAGGATTTTCTTGCTTTAATTGCCTCTGTTGAGAAATTTGAAGTTATTCTGATTGTTTCCCCTCACGGGTGATTAATCTTTTCTCCTTGACAGCTTTAATAAATCTTTCCTTAGTCTCAATTGATCCTGTGCAGATTACAATGACTGTGGATGTCCTCTTATGGTGTGGTCTATTAGGGCTTCTAAAGGCTTCTTGTATTTGAACAGGCCTATTTTTTGCATGCTATGAAGTTCTCTGATAGGATCCTGTTAAATAAATTTCCTAGATGTTTCACTTCTGTTTCTTGGACTTCCTTAACAACCATTATGCCTTCTCATGGTGTTTTCTAAATGTTGAATAAGTCTATCATATATCTTGTGTTTGTCTTGAATAGTTGCATCTTCTTTCTCTATAATGTCTAGGCTCTCTTCAATCCCAGAGATTCGGTCTTCTGTATGTTCTAACCTACTGTCAAGACTTTCTACTTTGGTTTTTATTTCCTTTCCTTTATTTCTTTTTACGTCAGATTTGATGGCTTCAAATTCTTTGTTAGAGCTTTGTTTTATATCTTGTATGAAGTTCTTTACCTCCTTAATTTAGTTTTCATTGTTCATTCTCAAGTCCCTTAGTTGATTGGTTATAATTTCGGTAGACTCACTTTCATTCTATTGGGTTTAATTCAGCATTCTCTTTGTGGCCTCCATGGATTCCTCTGGGTTTCTGATTGTAAATTCCATGAATGGCTCTATTAATCTTCGGTCATTCTCATCCCTCTCACACAATTCCTCTATTAATCTTTGATTAGCCTCCTCAACTTTGCAAAATTTCTTTATTATTCTTTGGTTAGCCTCATCATGCTCACAGATTTCTCTATCACACTCATAAAGAGTCCTTTGTAAGATTCCAATATTTTCATTCAGCATGCTTACCAGTACTGTTTATAGAGCATTTTAGGAACTGCTCTGTTTCCTGATTATCATGAGCATGAGTTGAGATACCTAGACTTGACATTTTTCTTGTGTTTCTCCAGCTTGTTCTGCCCTTTTGAGTATGAACACAAAACTAATTCCACACTAGAACACTATTTTAAGGCAATCATCAACCATAGCTCTGTAGTTGCACAGATTTTTGATACAGTCAAAATGAGTATATGTACAATCTAGTTCAACAAATCCAATCTACCTCAATAACTTAGGATCAATGCACTAAGAAAATGAAAGAAGATGTCAGCAGATCAGAAATTAATACATTTAGGGAGAATTGTGAGGAGAAAACAAGATTAGAGGAATTTGGGGAGGGAAAGGAAGAGACTGAATATAACCAAGACCTAAATTCAGAGAGAAGAAAAGGATAGGAGGAAAGGAGAAGAGAGATCAAGAAAAAGGAAATATGAAAAAATAAAAAAGAAACACTTAAAATATATACACTTAAATAATACTACAATTAAGGGAGTTTAGGCTTACAGTTTGTTAATTAAGTAATCGGTATTTGAATTAAGTGTGCACACAATGAAGGATAAGGTCTAATATTCGAAGATGGGTATAGATCTGCAGATGAACAGAACAGCAATTAAATAAAGCAAAAAACCAAACAAAACAACAACAACAACACAAACACACAGACACACACAAAATCATAAAATAAAAATGATGAAGCCGCACGTTGGTGGCTCACACCTATAATCCTAGCTACTCAGGAGGCTGAGATCTGAAGAAGGCAGTTCAAAGCCAGCCTGGGGAGGAAAGTCTATGAGACTCTTACCTCCAATAAACCACCAGAAAACCAGAAGTGGTGCTGTAGCAAGTGGTAGAATGCTCACCTTTAGCTGTAGAGCTGAGGGACTGTGAGCAAAAGGAAAAAAGAAAAGAAAAGAAAAAAAGAAACAAAGAAGAGAAAATATTTCAAAAAATATGGAGAAAAGAGTTCTTCGATTTTTTTGAGGGGGGAATCTTGTGTCTCTCCTGTGTCTGATACTAGTTTCTTGGAGTCTCTGCTTATGGTGTTTAGTTTGCCTGTGGCTTGATGGGCTTCTTAAATCAGTTTATTTGGGTAGGCAGAATGAAGTTTTACCCTATCAAGGACTTTATGACCATCCTCCCAGGCTAGTTCAGTAGGAGGGTGATCTGCTTTGACTATCACAAAAGAGGGACATGGCTGTTTCCTCTAGCTAGGAGTTGTTTTGATGGGGCTAGATTATGGGTAGGGTTGAGGCTTGCCAGAAACCAGTAGCTTTTCCCAGGAGCTAGCTCCTGAGATACTCAAACAGCCCAGCCTGGAGCCATGCTCAAGATTAATATTTATTCCCAATTGTTTTTCTTTTACCCTCTTTCAGCTGGGTCGGCTGACTGTGCCACAGTGGAGTGGGACAGCCTCTGGCTCTGTTTACCCAGTGAAGAAATTTATTCTTTCATGGGTGGACCTTCCTCTGCTTTGGAAGGGCAACTTTCCCCTGGGGTGGAGCTGAGCCCCTCAGATCAGGTTCCTTTTACCTATGAAATGGCTCCTATTGTCTTCATCAAAGGCCTGAGTTATCGACTTTGGCCCAGTCTTTGTCAGTATCTAAGATGGAGTTCTTCTCAGGTGGTTGGGGGGGGTGGTCTACTTTGTGTGGTACTCATGCCTTTCCCTTGGTTTCCTGGCCATCCACAATCTCCAAATATTTGTGGTCAGCAGGATGAAGATATTTGCCCTTTGTCAGCTCTTGCTGACAGTGAGTAGAGTCTGCTTGCACTCTGCCTCTGGCACCTTTGTCCCAGACTTTCTCTGTTGATATTGCAGCTGCAACTGCAGCCGCCTCCACCACCACCGCAGTCACCTGCAAGTGTTGGAATCTGTCTCCTTAACCAACCTGCCTGAATTTTTCCTCTCTGGCCAAACTCTCTGTACTATGATGACACACTTGCTATGACTCTCTAGCCTTGTACTTTTCACTAAAACACTAAAACTGGTTTCTACACAAGAGCTTGTTTAGCCCCCAGCTTCTCCTCTGCCATCTTCCTCTGAAAGCTACAGTTTTCTTTTTCTTACTGAAACAATGGATTAAGACTATATCCATAGTAAATTCATTTATGTTCTCTGAGTTTCAGTATTCTTAAATGTAAAATAAGAACTTAAACTAATCACCTGGGCACTGGTGGCTCACCCCTGTAATCCTAGCTACTCAGGAGTCTGAGATCTGAGTATTGCAGTTCAAAGCCAGTCCAGGCAGGAAAGTCTGTGAGACTCTAATCTCTTATACACCATCAGAAAAACCAGAAGTGGCACTGTGGCTTAAGTAGTAGAGTGCTAGCCTTGAGCTGAAGATCTGAGGGACAGCGCCCAAGCCCAGAGTTCAAGCCCCACAACCGACAAAATCAAAAACAAAAAACTTAATCTATCTGGTTAAACTTTATACTTTCTATTTATAATACCTTTAATTCAACAATACTCTTGCAACTAGTCATTCTTTCACATGTATTTAAGGAAGTTAATTTTCAAATGAATTAGTTATAATTCTTTAAAAAGTTATTATTTACTTGCAATGTTCAATGGATTGTACTGGAGAGGATAATATTATAATATTATATTCTATTAGGATTAAATGTATTTCATGATATAAAGTCCACATTTTCTTACCGTTATATTAGACATGAATTCAATGTGAGACATAAAGAAAATACTTTTTTTTTAAAGTAATGTTACATTTAGGTGAAGAAACAGAGCTATCACTTCATATAGATCTGATAAGAAGGGTTGTGGTCAAAGCTGATGTAAAATGATATCTGTTATAGCCATCACTTTCCTTAGATTGAGATATATGTTCTCTTATTTCTGATATGGCATGTTTTCAGTGCCATGAACAATATAAATAAACAACACAAACAATAAGAATAGCAATTTTATTGTTGATGAAAATCAATAATAAGCTGTGGACAAAGCACATATTTATATTTGAGTCATTACTTAACTACTTTATGTGCTCATCAATTTTGTATCAACTAAAAGTATTTTTCACTTGAGAAAGAAACATGATAGTATAAAAATGTAATAATTGTCCACATTAATAAATAACTAGCTTGGAGTCTAGTCGTGATAATGAATATGCACTAAAAGAGTTTATCAAAATGAATAGCTTTCATATTAAAACTAAAGCTGCATTTTCCTAAGTATCTTTAATAACTAAGAATAGAATTTAAAGCTAAAATAGTTGCAAATATATTGTTATAAAATATTTAGGTTTTTAAAGTTAAAACACAATGTAGTGCCTCTGTTTATTATTTCTTTATATTTTATCCATTGTGTCCATGAATTAATTCATAAACATATGTTAAAAATAGAAAATCTGGGAAGAATATTGTTTATTTTTAATTTTATTTTATTGTAAAGATGCTGCACAGAGGAGTTACAGTTAAATAAGTAAGGTAATGAGTACATTTCTTGTTGAACATTGTTACCCCTCCCTTTCCCCCCTACTATCCCTTCCTTTACCAATAATTCTCCACCCTCCCTCCCCCCGCTGACCAAAGTGTAAAGATAATTTCCAATATAATGTCTTGTGAGTATCATTGTTACAATGTGTCATCCTGTATCCTTTTTTTAGCATTTTCTTATTCTCCTTTCCCTCCCCAAATTAGAAAAATGTATATACAAGATGCAGGATAAATTCATTTTTCATTCTATTTAAGTAGTGTGCAGAGAGTTTTCAATTCAACATATCAATTTATGAGAAGATCCCTCTTCCCTTCTGTCATTCTCCTCCATCTATTCCAACCATAGCCATTCCCTCAAGTTATAAAGGGTTTTGTTACAACAACATTGACAGAGGTAAGAAATACCTAACTTGCATTTTGGCATTCATTGGAATTGTGCAGCCTAGAACTTCTGGATTATTTGAAAGGAGTTCATTAAATTTTAATCAACCTTGTGGTTATTACCTAAAAGTCAGACACTACTGACCATTTTCTCTCATTCCTTTACCATTTACAGTATCTTTGGGTAACAATAAACTTCCTGATAGCAAAATGAGTACCTAACAGATGATTGAAATCTACATGTTGTAAGTCACATTATCTTCAAAAGTTTGTCTGTAAGATTCATATACATTTACTAAATGTAAGGGTCCACCTTGATCTCCTAGAGATGTTTCTATAAAATATTTTCAAACAGCTATTTAAAAATCTTACTTATTAAATCACTTAGGTAAGGCATGGAATTTGTGAGGCCACAGCCAAGTTCCTTTCAAGAATATTTCTGCATCTTGCAGATGGAGAAGGTATCACTTTTGGAGAGGTTCCCTATTATCAAATCCCAACAATTGACACATGGATAGTGATTACTTTTCACTAACAATGTACTCTGTAAGTTCTGCCTGGAAGATGAGTGATTCCCCAGAAACACTACCATTGCTATCCACTTACATGTGTAGTGGCATTGCTATGATTCTATCTTGTGCTCCATGTTGGGTACCTTGTAGTAAGTATTTCCATGTCAAGAGTTTAATTCAAGTATCTTCTTACATGGAAGCATGGCCAAATGGTTTCATTTTTATCTAATATGATCCTGGCAGTGAACACATGAGCCCATCTGTGCTAGTCCCAAGTGAACCAAATAATTAATATTAATAGATAACATGATGACACTGATATTACCTATCCCCACTGGTCATGACTAGTAATGATTATTATAATAAGCATTACTTTAGATAAAGATGTGGATTACGCCTAAAACTACAAAATATGTGCAGTCACAGCAAACCAACAGAAAGTGGAATGGATTCATTTAATAATAATAAAAAATCCTGCAGAAATGAGAAACTTGAAGCTGGTTTTCTTACTCTTTAACAAACCATGATAGGGCTAGTGTAAAAAGTGTTGTTTGGAGGAACTATGATTGAAAAGGCTGAGTAACTTTTTAAAGGTGCTTATAATCTATATAAATGTGTGGCTAATCTATAAAACATAGTGTTCTACATTCACCAGGAGCTCCATAAATGTTGGTTACTATAAAGGATTTTAATAAGGAATTTTTAGCAGCTATTCAAATTTTATAAAACACTAAAGAAATGTTTTCTAAAGATACAAACATATTTTAGATAAAAGCAAGTTTGCTCCAGTCAATTGCAAAAATCCTAGACAGAACTATATTTGCTAAACTCTTTATTTTATGAAGAATTTAAACAATGACATGGTATGCTTATGCTTATTAATTTAAGCAACCAGAGTTTAATTGAATGAATGCTACCATATGTCTGCCTACTGGCTATCTTGTGTCTTAGGCCCAGAACTTGGCCTCAGAATTGGCGCTGGGCACATACTAAGTGCTCAGTAAATATTGATTATGTTTTGCTTAATTTTAATGATTAAGAGAATTATATGTAAATTATTTGAAAATACTTAGTTTAAATGTTGCCACTATTCCTTGTTACTTCCTGACTTCCTCTGATTTGTGGTTTGTGGTTGCCACAGGTTTTGTCACCTGCGGAAAGAAACATAATGGTCACTATTAATGTGTTTACATAAATCTTTTATACACTCTTAGATTTATAGGAAAGAATGGTGTATGTTTATGCCAGGCATTGTGTCCATTTCTAATCCTTCACAAAGTGCAGGATATCTTTAGAGGTCCAATGTCTCAGCATAGTCCCTTTATGGGACTTTTGGCTTTGGGTTAATCATTACCAATAGATGGTGCTGTTAAGTTATACAGCTCTCTTGAATAAAACTCAGGAATATTGCTACTCAGACATAAGGATGCATTAAAATCAGCTGACAAACGACATAAAACAGATCCCTGGGTCCTATCACCTAAAGGCTCTCATTTAATAATTTTGAATTGGACACAATTCCAGCAAGCACACAATGCTGCAGATGTTGCTGGTCTCTGTGTCACAATATTTTAGCACGACCCTAGACTACTAATTTTTTGAGGAGCAAGAACAGATTTGCTTAATGCAGTTATTTTAAAAAATAAATAACTTAAACATTTGTAAAATATTCATATGTACTGCTTATTAGCAAAGACCGGATGTTGTAGTTTTTATAAAAATTTAAAATAGAAGAGCATTGCATTTGAAATTATTATGACTCAGGGTTCTTGAGGTGCTCCAAATTGTGTGTGTTCATTTTTCTTTTCTTATATAATTAACATACAATAGTAGTGAGACCTTCACAGTTTTCTATTTCTACTCAGAAAAAAAAAACCTGTTGTTTCTTATTCCTTGAAATATTGAGTGCAAATAGATATACATTATTGTCATATTTCCATATGGTCTTTGGCTCAGAAGTTTTATTACCTGACTTACCAAATCCTAGCTACTGTTCAATACACTTATTTGTAACTCATGTGAATGCATTAAATTTAAAATGTCATTTATATGATGACACTCAAACAACAATTAATAAACACCTTGACAATTGTAACATAGAATCTGTATGCTGAAGAGGGTACTGTGGAAATAGGATAAAATGTAGTGAGAATGTTGATGAGAAAATGAGCTAAAAAAATTAAGCAGATGGCTAAGGATAGCATGGATTGTAGGATGTGAAAAAATGATGGAAAATGTGATACTGAAGGAGTGAAGTATATAAATTGCAAGCAACAAAAATAAACAACAAGAAAGAAGGAATGATATCTCATGATTAGGCATCCTACAATTATAAGGTTTAACTTATGAAGGAGTTAAGACCAGACATGTAATCAGAGTCAGGTTAAACAGAATGGTGAACATCAAAATAAACTTTCATTCCATGGAATTGCCTATTTCGATCAAAGAAATGACAGGATCAATATTTACTTTTTTGCCAGGAATTATTTATGTATGATGTGTGGACAATTGGAGTTGTAACATCTTCCAAGATGGTGATGGGTTTTGCAGAGAAGCTTTTCTATAACAGAGGCAAAGGATGTTAAGGACATGAACTAGACCACAAATCTCACAAATATATGGACACTCAATCCTTAGAATAAATAAACAGTTCTTAGCCCTTCATATCAAGAAATATTAGTCGATAATTACAGCTTTGAGGTCCTCGCTTATCATTAAGGTATTATAGAGTTGTTTTTAAAAAATCTTTGAAAGGCAAGATGGTCTATTTAGTTTTTGTTTGGTTAGATGTATGTTATCATTATGAACTATTGGTATGGAAAATTCCTTAGATGAAAAAAACTTCCTTCCTTTACTTGAAGGTTCTGTGATTTATAAAATATACCTATTTGGAGACTGCTTCCTATTTTCATAAACAATTTATAGCCTTTGGAAGGATTTGTCAAGAGTATATCTTACCCTGAGACACAAGGTCTGCTTCCATTTGCTGTGGATCTAAGTGCTTAAGCCTGGTCCTCCTGTAGCGCTGTCTAACTTCTGGAGATTTACTAATTATCATGAACACATCTTATTTCAAAAACCTGACATTATTCTGTTTCTGAAAAGCAATTGTTTCCATAGATGTGAAAAGTATATTAACCTAGTCCAGAATGACCATATCAGAACAATGTCATCCAAGCATTTTCCTATGCTCTCTAATAGGTTGGTGTTCAGTAGCATGGAATCCTATATGTCTGTTGATCTTTTCTAGTGTCTGATTCCCACTGTTGGAGTAAATTTCTTCTTTTTTTATTGGCTAACTTTAAATTAGGAATCCTGAACTGCAATTTCCTCTACTGCCATCAAAAGTGCCTTTTATTGCAAGCTGGTTGATGGCTTAGTATTTCTTCAGAATAACACTTGTTCATACAAAAGAAATTCATACACTATAGTAATTATATGAGACAACCAAAGAACTAACATGTAGGCTTGGAATGAGTCAGAGTAGGTAACCTTCAAATTTTTTATGATCATTTAGACTATGATTATATTCTTTTTTCATTATGAAAATACCGTACATAGGGGTTATAATTACATGGGCAAGATAATGAGTACATTTCTTATCCAGCATTGTTGCCTCCTCCTTTGTTTCCCCTTCCCATCCCTTCCCATCTTCCACCCTGCCCTCCCCACCCCCCACCCCCAATCCCCACCCAAGGCCAAAGTTGTAAAGTTCGTTTTTCAACATAACTACTTGTACATCTCATTGTTGCAATGGGTCCACCCATATCCCTATTTAAACGATTTGTCTTTGTCCCTTTTCTTTCACAAATTATACCAACATCAAAGACAATAAAAGCAAGGGTTATACCGTGGGGAAGGGACATACAAAGCAACAAAGAAATCACCTTATAAATAGGTTAGAAATAATCGCTAGAAACTAAAAAAAAAAACATTTGAGTCCTTATCTTGGGGTTCATTTCACCTAACATCAACTTATCTGACCTTTTCTGCTTGTCTCAGACACATACTAGTTATGGCAAATAAGGGAAACCATGGGAACTATGTTTCCTTGAGCCTGGATTACTTCAATTAATATAATTTTTTCCAAGTCTTTCCATTTCCTAACAAATGGGGCAATGCCATTCTTTTTGATGGATGCATAGAATTCATTTGTGTATATATACCACATTTTCTTAATCCATTCATCTTCAGAGGGGCATCTGGGTTGTATTATTTCTTAAGTTAAAAATTAAATCTAACATTTGTGAATTGTTTAACCATGTTATGTACTTTAAGAAGCTCTTATTATTTCTTCTTAGTATTTACAATCTGGAAGTGATTTTTTTTCCATTCAGACATATTTGTATGCTAAACGTTTAGATCCCAAAATTGAAACATTGGGAAATAATAATTGCCATTTTTCACCATTTGTGCTTCATAGCACTAATATTGCATTCAAGTACAATTTTGAGAAACAAAAAAGGTCTTGTCTTTTAGTCTAATTAGATTTCTTGATACAACAATATCTTATTTTTGAGGAAGAAACAAAAGATAGGAACATAGTTTCCCTGACATAATAGGTTTCTCACAACTTATTGCTATTCATATTACAAAAGAAGGAACTGGAAAATTATATTAAATATCACACTTTCATTTGACTTGTAATTATAGCAAAATTCAGTTGAATCCAGTTGGTGGACTTTCATTATTTGCCAGGCAAGCAGTAAAATATTTCTAAAGACTCTGTCTGAACAACAAATTGTCTTTGGAAAATAAAGGGTGTTTTTCATTTTCAATAAATTACAACATTAGGATCCATCAACCTATGCATGAAATAACCAGTATGTTTCTTGTCTTTTTTACACAGGTATTTTAATAGGAAAATCTGAGCATTTGTGGCACAGTACAAGGCTACTACTGTAGTCTGAAATCTCATTACTATATATCTGCTTTGCTAAAACCAGCTTAAGTGTTGTGCAGATATGTATTAAATCTGTTCTGGAAAATAATTTAGTCTTTTGTTTTCCTGTATATTGCTCAAAATTTTAATCCCATAGTGTCTATTTTATTTGGTTTTGGAGGATCTGTTTTAAAAATCTAAACAAAGATAGTAAAATACCAGTTTGTTTATTTAAATGAAGTTTTTGTTTAATCTTGGTTGATATTTTCTAATTTATGTGACAGATAATGAAAACATAAATTTAGTTTACCAAAATATTAATCTTTAAATTTTTGTAGAATACATAGGAAAATAGTATGTCTTGAACATGCAAGCAACCATAGGCTACTGAAAAATATACAATCCAAAAAGTGACAAAATATTGCCAGTATATGTTGTCGATACATTTATTTATATTTCTCAGAATTGATGATTATCCATAAGGTCTAAGTTCACTCTTAACAACAAACTGTGTGTTTTTTTTTTATCAAAGCTGAATCTAAGTATTTACAGATTCAAATCATGATGCCATATTTCCTGTCACTAATGAAGATGCTTTAAAAGGAAAAGAATCCCCAATGTAATTCTTGGTAAAACTTAGTATTTCATTTTCATTTCCTATCTACAGGAAGCATATTCCTGTGGTATTCACTCCAACTATGATTTGATAAAAAATGCTTTCTCCCAGTAAACTATATTCTAAATGAATAAGTTAATAAAGTATGTCATACATAATTTCATACTTTCAAAGGAGAGTATGTGAGCAAATGTGTGAAACCTTGTCTGAATCGAAAAAATGGATGGGCTAAAGGAGATGGATAAATTAGAAGCAGTAGATTATGAATGCATTCAGTGGAATGAATAATGGTTTGAATCCAATGTGTATCTTTTAAATATTAAGAGAATGTGAAAAATTATTGTAAGGAAATCTAGAAAAAATAAGAACAGACAGGTGTTCAGTTAAAATGGTAGAAAATTAAGGAGATGATGACATTAAAAAATTCAAAGACACTGAAGGATAATTTAATACCTTTCAATAATACTGACCCATTAATTCTAATTCTAGGTCTCGTTCTGCATTTTATAGTAATTTTTGAGAATCACTTTTTGTGAGGTTTTTGAGAAATACCAAATTTCTTTATCCATTTTGATTGCTGCACAGATTGTAAGTGGTATAGTTCTACATACAGTACTTGAAAATGAGGATTAACTACAGGGAAAAAAAAATCCAGGAGGTAAAATGATAAAGATTCACTTCCAAAATACAATTGCATAAAAAAGTTAAAAGCACATCTTTAAAGTATTTATTTCCTTTATGCTTTTTATTTTTACTAATTTCAAAAGAGGTCTATGGTTGAAAATTAAAAAAAAATTGCAAAACAAATAAACTAGCATGCAGACAAAGTAGGTAAGAAATAAGGACTAAAGATTTAATGAATGCTAATGTAAAACATTTGTAACATTCTTCAGGAACAGAATATATGTGTAAAGATTACATTATGGAATTTCAAACTCAATTGTCTATATTTGAATATAGTTTATAGGGAACAAAAAAGATGCTGATTTTGATTAAACAATTGATGGCATTCCCTATCATGAATTTCTTAAGCATTAACTAGGAAGGCCATCACATTAAAGTGCACTAGGAGATTCAAATTACATGAGAAAAGAGAAGATGAAAACAGACACTTTCACTAATGTTAAAAATGTAACTGGAAAAGGAAAAAAGATGACAAGCCCTGTGCATAGCCACATGGAGTTCTGCATGAGTTAGGAGATTCAAGCCCTGAATAGGTGTCTCCTCCACACATGTCTATGTGTTAGAAATGACATGTCTGCTAATGTGGTATATTTTAGTAGATTTCACCTTTTTCTTCTAATTTGATTAGAGTTTACTGTACTTATTGAATGTGTGATATCTTTTACTTATTGAATGTGTGATATCTTGTGTCCCTCTTGAATTTTCAATTTTTAATCTACAATCAACAATTATTAAATATTCATTACAAAAAGAAGATACATATACAAGTATGGCTAGAAAAGATGTCCAACTGTTAAATATGTACTAGTAATTAATGTGCATTAATTCACAAATTAAGCAAATGTTCACACTTAAAGCCATATTCTTTAGAAAGCTTGTTTACAGTAACAAATAAATAATATGAAAAGTTGCTTCGTTACTAAGCAAATAACTATAAGAAAAACTAATTGGTGCTTCCCCTCCAGAAAGAGGTAATTTAAATAATAATGTGAATGTAGACAAATCTTTTTCTTCAGCTTCTTCCTCATTGACCCATTAGTATTTGAAAATTGGGATATTAATCATAGTAATAAGAAGGCAAGAGTTAAAATTTGCGCATGTATATAGCTAGTCCTATGCCAATGGATAAAATTCAAAGTAGAAAAGGTCAGATATGATGATGTTACACAAAACGGACCCCAAGATAAGGACACAAGTGTTTTGTTGTTGTTGTTGGTGGTGGTGGTGGTGGTGGTGTTTCTCCTTGCTATTGTTTCTAATGTATTTATAAGGTACCATGTGAATGAAGATTTACAGTTAAGCTTTGCTTATTGGCAGGGGGAGAAATTGGGTTTGGTTAAATAGATCTTTCATGGCCCTTTGATCTACCCTTTCTTTCAAAGTTTGTTTTTTTTTTAATTGTGAAAATACCACACAGAGGAGTTACAATTACATGGGCAAGATAACGAGTACATTTCTTATCAAGCATTGTGGCGTCCTCCTTTGATTCCCCTTCCTATCCCTTCCCATCTCCGTCCCCCCACCCCGCCCCCCCATACCCTGTCCCCCACCAAAGTTGTAAAGTTTGTTTTTCGACATAACGACTTATTGCATTTCCCCTATTCTTGTTTTTAAAAGAACCAATTCCCAAGCCCTACAAAAATGGCTTGTATCGAACTTTTGTATTTGAATTAAAGATTGTTCAACATGGGGAAAAAAGTTACCATGTGATTTTTTTTTGTTGCTTTGAATGTCCCCCCCCACACACGCACAGTATAACCCCGGTTTTCACTGTATTTGATGTTGATATAATTTGGAGAGGGGAAGGGAAAAAACAAAATGTTTAAATAGGGATACAGATTGACCCATTCTAACAATGAGATGTGCAAGACACTATGTTGAAAAACGACCTTACAATTTAGGTCGAGGGGAGAAGTAGTGTAGCTAAGGAGGTGGGAGGGAAGGGATGGTAGGGGAAAAACAAAGGAGGAGGCAACAATGCTTGATAAGAAATGTACTCATTATCTTGCTCATGTAACTGCAGCCCGTCTGTACAGTATTTTCACAATAAAAAAACTTATTTAAAAATACTCATGAAAAGGGCATCATGGATTGGTTGGAGACAATCATCAGCATAAAAAGATGACTAGTGCCTGCCATCATCAGCAACTCAAACATCTGCTCTGACTCTTCAGAATTTACAGCTGATAATACCATATATGTAGAGCTCAGAAAAAAATATTTTATTGGGAATATTACAAAATAACTTTTATAAATATTTTTGTGGCCCCCCTGTTAAACGTACAGAAATAATAGAATGTAATTCTCTACTCATCTCCTTGTTGAATGCATAATTTGTATCACATTATATTTTGAGGCTTTATGTAAAATATCTCATTGTATCTGCATGATAACTTTCTAATATTGACAGTAATTTATACTCCATTTGGGACACATGGAATATATGTGTATATATATATATATATTTATGATTTAATCAAATCAAGATTGGAGTCTTTGTAGTGTAACTTGAAAACTTGTGCTCTTAAGTACTATGCTATATTTCTTCTAAATGAAGCAACTGCTTTTTTTTTTGGTCGTTCGTGGGGCTTGAACTCTGGACCTGGGCGTTGTCCTTCAGCTCTTCAGCTCAAAACAAGGGCTCTACCATTTGAGCTACAGTGCCACTTCCGAGTTTCTGGTGGTTAATTGGAGATAGGAGTCTCAAGGTCTCTCCTGCCCGGGCTGGCTTTGAACTGTGATCCTCAGATCTCAGCCTCCTGAGTAGCTAGGATTACAGGCGTGAGCCACCAGTGCCCAGCTTGAAGCAACTGATTTTATACATTATTCAATCAAATACGGACCACTACATCTTTCTCAAATACATGATTTGAAAATGTATCATAGCAACAAACCTTGGTCTACTCTATAGTTGATGACTATATATCTTTACAACTGCCTGTTGTTACTTTTTAAATTGAGCCCTGTATACCAGAACACCAAATATTTCAACATTCAACCTATACTGCATTGTTTTAAAGTCTGGTAGAAATTTCTAAGATCTTAAGACATGCAATAGAAAATGGCATTTCCTTGTTGCCACACACAACCCTATCAGTACAAAATGATTCGGTGGCATCTCACACACTATCATCAAGCATGTATTGAATACACACCTATGTATTCAAATCACCCTGCTGTTATACAGACAAAATGATTTGCTAAATCAGCACAGCCATGTGTATTGACAATCAGATAGAACAAGTTTAGAGGTATGTACCAAGGAAATTCTACCCAAGGTCAAAGTATTTTATTGGAAATACATTGCTGAATTTTTTCACTGAATTTTGTTATGTCAGCATAAGAGTTAACAATGAACAAAAGATATAGAACCTCAAAGGTCAGCATGTCTTTTGGGTAGATAGTATGTGAGTAAGCATTTCTGAAGCAAGATAAATAGCTTCAAAACATGACCCTATCTAGTGGATATCTAATTCACCATTATGGCTATGTATTTTTGCACATGATACTTGAAATATTACCCCTTCATTTTTAACACTCTGCTTACTTCCAGTCATTCTGAGTCCTAGTATAAAAAAATAACAAAGATAATAGTAGAGATAATCAACCTTTGATTTCCAATTTATGTGCTTTCATATTTCATTGAATGTAAGGCACATAACATAATAAGATAACAACAGCAAATTAATTTATTTCAATATTCATCTCAGTGATCCTGCCCATAATTGATGTCTAGAGCACCATCCCAGATCACATACCATTGAATGTTCTACTCCACCTTAATCCAACACAGCTAAACCAGGTATTACCAAAAAACACATTTATGTTCCTATGGCTGTACCAGTGTCATCAAGCTTGAATCACTTGTGGCTGAGCTCACTCTTGATGAAATAATTTAATGAGCCCATCTATCCCATCACTCTTATGGGTGTATAATATCTCTGTGTTAAAAATGAAGAAATTGAGAATAAAAATAACTGTCCTAAATCCACATAGCTTATGAGTTCCACAGATAGCATTCCTCTGAATGCTTGTAACTGTGTAATAGCAACACTTACATACAGAACACAAAGCAAATATAATCTTTTTTTTTCTCTTTTTTTACTTAATTGTGAAAATACCATACAGAGGGGGTACAATTACATGGGCAAGATAATGAGTACATTTCTTATCAAGCATTGTTGCCTCCTTTGTTTCCCTTTCCCATCCCTTTCCACCTCTCCCCACTACCGCCCCCCTCACCAAAGTTGTAGTTCGTAGTTCATTTTTTGACATAACGACGTGTACATCTCATTGTTGCAATAGGTCCACCTGTATCCCTATTTAAACGATTTTTTCCCTTCCTCTCCCCCCCCCGCAAATTATACCAACATCAAATCCAATGAAAGCAGGGGTTATAATGTGGGGGAGGGACATACAAAGCAACAAAGACATCATCTTAAAAGTATGTTAGAAACAATTGCAAGAAAGCAAAAGCATTTGAATACTTATCTTAGGGTTCATTTCCCTAACATCAACTTCTCTGACCTTGTCTGCTTGTCTCAGACATATACTAGTTATGGCAAATAAGGGAGACCATGGGACCTATGTTTCTTTGGGCCTGGCTGACTTCACTCAATATAATTTTTTCTAAGTCTTTCCATTTCCTAAAAAATGGGGCAATGCCATTCTTTCTGATAGAGGCATAGAATTCCATTGCATATATATATATATATATATATATATATCACATTTTCTTGATCCATTCATCTACTGAGAGGCATCTGGGTTGGTTCCATATCTTAGCTATGGTTAATAATGTTGCAACAAACATAATTGTGCTGGTAGCTTTAGTATGGTCATGTTTATGATCATTTGGGTAAATGCCCAAAAATGGGATTGCTGGGTCATAGGGAAGCTCTATGTGAAGTTTTTGGAGGATAAATGCCCAAAAATGGGATTGCTGGGTCATAGGGAAGCTCTATGTGAAGTTTTTGGAGGAACCTCCATACTACTTTCCAAAGTGGTTGAACAAGTTTGCACACCCACCAACAATGCAGTAAGATTCCCTTCTGTCCACATCCCCTCCAGCATCTGTTATTATTAGCGTTCTTGATTATAGCCATTCTAACTGGGGTGAGGTGGTATCTTACTGTTGTTTTGATTTGCATTTATTTTATAGCTAGAGAGGTTGAACATTTGTTATGTGTCTATTGGCCATCCTTCTTTCCTCTTCAGAGAAGCTTCTCTTTAAGTCTTTAGGCCACTTAGCAAATATAATCTTATGAAGACTTTTTGTTCTTCTCTCCAAGATCCTACTACTCTTACACCCAAGAGAGCCTTCTACCCTCTTTGTGCATGGAATGCTTGTTCACACTAAGTTTAGCATGTATGTTACATGTTAAGAGAACACACACTTGTGTTAATCTTCCTATTAAAGACATGAATCATCTTTTCTCTTTGTGTCTGTACCTTTTATGTACCGAGAAGTTGCAGTTATATAAGTAAGGTAGTGAGTACATTTCTTGAAGAATTTGAAAGTCCTAAAGAATTAGGACTTTATTTTTTTGGAAGTGGAAATTGCCACCAAGTTCTGTATTGGAAATGGCATGTCCAGGTAGCTGTTTTAAAAGACTACTAGCCTGTGATTGTGGGTGATACAAACTAATCACAAACATTGATTAAGTATTTCTTTTCAGAGAAAATATATAGAATTTTAGATATGTTTCAACTTGTGCTATGTGTAGGACAAGCATGTGACTTTACTGAGAAGAGTAATGGGAATTAGATAAAGACTAATCTGTTTAACTTCGGAGGCATTGAAAAGTGAGGGTTAGTTGTAGTAGCAAATACTTGTGATTTCAGCACTCAAAAAGTGGAAAGAATGTGATCTCAAATTCAAGAAAGAACAAGATCTGTCCAGCCTGGAAAGCTGGGCTACATAGTAAGACACTGTCCCTTGCCCTACTCCCCAAAAATGATGGTGGCTGTAAGAACTTTGAACATCAATGAACAAATGTGCATATAGAAGAAAGGGAGGCACATAAATCAGTCCTAAAAATAGCTTGCTTAAGAATGAAAATTCCATTGTGTGTGTGTGTGTGTGTGCGCTCGCGTGCATATCTGTATCTGTTTACCACATTTTCTTGATCCATTAGTCTACTGCGGGGCACTGGGTTGGTTCCATATCTTAGGTATGGTGAATAATGCTGCAAAGCACATAGTTGTGCTGGTAGCTTTAGTACGGCCTTTTTTGTGATCACTTGGGTAAATACCTAAAACTTGGATTTCTGTATCATAAGGGAGCTCTATATGGAGTCTTTTGAGGAACCTCCATACTACTTTCCAAAGTGGTCAGAAAGAATGACATCGCCTTATTTGTTAGAAATTGGAAAGACGTGAAAAAAAATTATATTAACTGAAGTAAGCCAGAACCAAAGAGACATAGGCCCCATTGTTTCCCTTATTTGCAATAACTGGTGTACATCTAGGATAATCTTACCAGACAAGCAGAAAAGGTCAAAAGCTATGTCCATATGACCATATAAGATGATGCTAGCGAAAGGAACCCCAATGTAGGGACATGGAGATTTTATCTTTGTTGCTGTTGTTTTTAATATATTATGTGATTTTTTTTTTGTTTCTCTTGTATGTTCTTCCCCCATGGGAAATGCATTACAATAAAGACAATATTACACATAGTAATGGTATTCAGTTTTGGTTTCATTTTCCTTCATCAGAAACAGGCTATGATGCCAGCTTAAGCAAACTTTTGTTGAGCCTTTTTTTTTCTTACAGTAATTGTAATATAAAGAGCAGTTTATAGGGTGCAAATCTTCTTCAGTTTAGAACTAATGCAAATTATCTTAAAACATCTTTCTAGAATGCTGATAGAGGACCCAATGAACTTCTTTTGATTTCTAAATATCGGTGTATATATATATTAGACTTGTGAAAATGCTCTCATGTATGTTTTGTTATTTTTGCTTCATTAGAGCTCTGAGACAATTTAATAATAGAAATGACAAGAAAGAATAAGTTGATCTTGTTAGTATTCTAACACACTCAGTAACTGCATGATTGAATAGTGAATACTGAGTATAAAATTTCAACTGTCAAGGTTGTGCTCAATCTGAATGTGTGAATGTTTATAATCAAAGTGGAAAAAAAGAAATGAATTTGAAATAGTTATTTTGCACTAAAACAAACACTTCATGAAACTGCTGAATACAATGTGTTGTGTCAGCTACTACAAATGAGAAGAATAGAAGTTAAACAGGCCTTTTCTAATTATTGTTTCTATGATTTATGTCAAATGTCATATTACCTGACAGACACAAACAGAATTATTTATCTGTGTTTCTAAACTTGCAACATGAATATGTTCACATGTCTGTCTCAGCAAAATATGTGTTATGATTGGCAGAAAACATGTTCTTGATTATATTACTACCCAGCATAGCAATACTACTTTAACTTAATAGTAAATATGTCTTGAATAATTAGTCATTGTCTGGAATATAATAATCCTTTCATTACCTACTCACTCCACTTTAGTCATTAAAGACTAAGTAGTCTAGTCCTTATGTTTTGTGGTTAAAACAAAGTTACCTTTTTGAGGATGGAAAAATATATCTTGAATGTTTTTTCTTTAAATACAAGAGTTTTTTTTTATTTTTCCTATTTCTTGAGCAGCTAACATTGCATGCCCTGCATAGATTTTCATTTTAGACTTGTTTAATATTGCTTTGTGACAACTATTTAGAGAGTGATTCAACACTTCTGACATGCTATTTTAATCTTGTTTCCTAGCATAGCTTTGGCAACTTAATATACCAACATAGGAGATATTTTGACATAAGAAATTGGAAAAAGTATAAAAATATATTAAGGTAAAAAGTACATTTCAGTGATCTCTTAGTAAAACCAAACTGAAAATACTAGTATCTTTGTTATTATAATAATGTTTTGTCATAAATTTCAAAAACCTTGACAACATCCATATATATATATATATATATATATATGAAAATTGAAATTGAAACTGAATTAAATTAGAAGTCAAAAAGTACTGAAAACTGATTTTCCCTAAAAAATATGAACACTTGGAATGTAATAAATATTTGTCATTCAATGGATCTTTAATCAATATGTGCATTAAGTTCCTGATACGTACATTGTTGACCAGATAAGCCATTGATATTTTGTCACTCTTTTGATCATCATATTTGGCCCAATGTCTGAAAAACTTTATTTTATAATTTAACTCCTTTTGGAACTTAATGAATATGGGTACATATGCACACTAAAATGTTATTTCTAAAACAATTGTCTCAGAACAACTTTCTCCCAGTGTGTCATTTTTTTGTAATCTAAGAAGCTAATGATGCTAAGTGAAATGAATCCCAAGATATGGACATAAGAGGTCTTCCTTTGTTGTTTTTGTTTTTATTCTACTATGTGATTTTTGTTTGGTTGTATTTGTATGTTTGCCTTAATCATGTAACTGCAACCCCTCTGTACAGTATCTTTACAATAAAATAAAATAAAAAAAAATAAATTAATGATTGAATGTCTCTATTTGTAAGTAGATGTAGATTCAGTAGTAGCCCATTGGTATTCAGTATTCATAATGAACAGTATTTTCAAAGTTTGAGTGATTTGAGATTCATAACTCAGCTGTAAAAGGTTGTTAGATTATTGAGTGATCATTTGGTAGGCAAAAAAAAACCTAAAAAGATTTTTTAGTGTACATTCCAGCAAAGAGCTGTTAAAGCTTTGCACTTAACCAATCATATTCTTGTCATTTACTATAGAAGATAGAGAGGGATAATTTTTGAATTGCTGCTTATATAACTGAAGACAAATGGACTTCAAATATCAGATTTTTTTTCTTTTTTCTTTTTTGGACTGTTTTTGATGTTATGAGATACAAGAGATTCTAAAATGTTTTGCTGAAAACGAGTAACTTGGTAGTTATTTGGATGCTTTGTATAAATACGCAACCACCCCATTTGTGTGGATTATATACACAGATGCAAGTCCAGGGGAGGCAGAAACAAACAAACCTATCTGTGAAACTCATTAGAAATTAATAAAAGAATAAGAGAGAAAGTAGTGCTCTGCTAGGACATAGGACACTAATTTTGAGTAAAACATTCTTTGTGTGTCCAGGTCCTGGGTCTTGAACTCAGGGTGTGTTTGTCATCTCTGAGTTTTGGCTGCTCAGAGCTAGCATATTTAAGCCATAGACATACTTCCTGCTATTTTGGAAATTAGTTGGGTGTAAAAATTCATGGTCAGGCTTGAGACCTTCAGATCTCAGACTCCTGAATAACTAGGATTAAAGCCTGAGTCAAACTGTTTATCATGGTTGTTTTTTGGTAGTGAGTGAAATCATGGCAGAGATGAAATTCCACAAAAAGATGCTTATAGAGACTGAAAATATGAACATTCAATTCATATAGTGCAGTTGATTTACCTGTCTACACAAGTTTGACCCTACCCTAGATAAATGAGGTATGGAACACTTTCATATGTCAGAAATCTCCTCTCTTGTCATGATTCTTTATCATAATGGTGGCAATGCAATCGTGTGTTCACATTATGTGATCATTCTCAAAGTGTTTTTGACTGTACAATCCAATTTCAAATCCACTGAAAGCCTGTAAGATATATGGAATAATAAAGAGTATTATTTTATACTGAGGAAGCAGAGAAAATGAGTGACTTACTAAAATTATACAGTTTTATGAGACAGGGAGATTCAAATAAACTTTAGTTAATTTCTTTGCACCATAAACTAATAACCAGTCTTACTTTATTTTTTTAAAATATGACTAATCTGACTAACATCTAGTTACCTATTTTAGTTTTATTTCTCACATTATTAAGTATTATTGATGTGTGTACTGCCAAATAATGATGCCACCCTTGTTCTTTTATCTAGAATCCCCATAATTAACAAAGAGATACAGAATTTTGATGTATTTCCATTGATTTAATGTAACCTAAATATAATTCTAGCATTGAGAGAAAATAAGTTTTACCCAAATGAATTCATACTTTACTCAAGTTTGTCTTCTGTAGCTATTTAGTACAGTAATGTTTTAAAGAGGAATATGGTACAAGTTGCTTAACTTTTGGTGATATAGTCTTAGCTCAGACTGGCCTGGAAATCCCCATCCACTTGCCCCAGCTACCAGAAGGTAGAGCTGACAACTGTGCACTACCACATCCAACTGTGAAATATACATTTATTTTCCGTTGTTTTTTTAAATTTTTTAATAATTATTTGCTGTTTTTCTCTGAAAAATAGGGTTTCTTTTTTATTTTTCCCTATTCTTTCCTCATTTCCCATTTTCTTGATTATAGGTTATAATAAGAGGCAAGGTATCGGGACATGTGTGATGTAGCTCTCCATTTCAAAACTGTTTATTCCATTGACAGTTTAATTTCCTGATTTCTGGCTGGCACAAGTACTTTCATATATTTTCATTGATTCTAATGACATGCCAAGGCCACAATTTACTCACACTCTTCCCTCTTTTGTGGCATAAGAAACATTTTAAAGGTATGTTTCCTTCAATTTATCTCTTAAATTGACAATCAATTTAGTTATAGTTTTGTTGCAATTAGTCCCTAAGTGCCCAATAGGATGCCCAAATAGGTTTCCTGCCTACTTCAGGAACTTCTGAAAAAACTACTTATCAATTCTCAGTGAAATATAATTATGTCATCTTTCTACATAGACATAGGTCTATATGTTCCCCCTTTATCATTTGCCCTCTCTTGTCTCCCAATTCTCTCAAACAGCTCCACAATTACAAACATGTGCTATCAAAACTATATATATATATATAGACATATGTATGTCTATATACAATTATGCATGCATCTGTCTGTATATATAAGCTTTCTACAGCAAAAAGATTATGAAATATGTGTCTATATGTGTTTCTAGCCAACAATATTTTATTTTATTGAAAATCTCTGTCGTCATTACTTCTGCCACATGTCTGTTTAACATTTGTTTCCTCTTCTGCTAATTGCTTCAATATTAGTTCTGTTCACAGAATGTGTTTTAGAATTCTCTCAGGCAAATACATTCTGTAAAGTAGGGAAGACCCATTTAATAACAAGTTAGTACCATCAATAGAATAGTTACTGCAGTCATTTCAGAAATACAATAATGTATGCTAGCATCAAATAAAGTTAAAGACACAAACATCTTAAACAGTGTTTTCAAATGTTTAGGTTGTGATTGGGAATGTATTTGAACTAGTAGCAGAGTTTAATAATATAACATATATCATAGAATGTTAGCTACTGAATACAAGTGTGATAAATTGTTAATCAACATCCAAGTGGCCCAATAAATGACAAAGGACATAAAATGACTGAATATAATTAGGCCAAATATTTACCCTTTATTTGAAAAAATAATTGTTAAATAAAAATTTAAAAATTAGCATTTCTTTGCTCTCAAATGTGGCACGGTAGCATATATCCTGTCTTTTAAATAAGTGTGACTTCATTGAATTTTAAACAGTCTTCATCTATTTTGAGACCTTATATTGTATGTGTTGTTTTATTGTGATTTTTTATTTATATGTGTGACCAGTTTTCCTATAAGTATTAGATATATAATTATCATATTGATAATTACTAGTAGCTAGAAATATGAGAATATATTTCAGTACTGCTCAAGTAATTTTACATGAAAAGAAGTTTCTTAAAAATTAACCAAGTTTTTTTTGAAGAAGTGATGAAATCAAATTAGAGGTTCATTAACCTTTTGGGACCATGGGGGCATCATTAAGAACTTCAAAATGGTAATTTGTAAAATCACTCCAATGAGACACAAGAAGTTGCATTTTTGTGAAAAGTAGCAAAGTTTTGCCTGGGGAAATCATTTATTCACCAGAAATGATCCTTCATTTCGTTTTGATTGCAGTTAATTTATCCTACTTTTTCACTAAAGCAGTAAAAGAAAAACTTTAATCTTATATCTCAGTTGAATTTTATTTCAGTGTTTTTTTTACCACCATTTCAATTTTTGGAATACTGCAAATGGCAGTTCCCTTGGGTAGAAATGCTCACAGGAGAAATCTCAGATTTTATCTCCCAGAGCTCTAACATAGTTACAAAACATTAATGGTCTATGTATTACCCTGTTACTTTCTTCTGTGGAAGCTTATATTTTAGCCAGGAACTAGTACCACACTCCAGACTTTATTGATAGGAAGTGTTGCTAGATTTTATGTGCATATAGTGTTGAAAGGGAAGTTTTCAATGACTACTGTGAAAACAGATTGCTTCCAGAACAGTGTATTAGAAAACAGAGACCTGGCAGAGGAAGGAGTACAGGTCAGAAAAAGGTCTGCTCATTCAAGCCTGTATATTTCAAGTATGAGCAGTGGACATTGAGAAGAGCCTTGCACAAGAAAATAGGCCAGTCCGACAATAGAAGACAGACTAGCAATAAATGATTGAGTGCCTACAACTTTTGGGAAGCCTTCACTGGGGGATGATGAGTGTGCGAAAATTAAAAAAATGAAACAAAACAACAACAACTAAAAACAATCCAGGCCTCAAAAAGAGAAATTACAATGCTAGAACCCAATGTTATACATGAAAGATAAAAAGGGTTTGTGTTAAAAACAGACTAACCCATTAGGAAATTAAAAGAGGGTAGGGGAGGGTGGCACATTTGAAATAATTGTCTATCAGTGAGGATTTAGATTTTTCTTTCTCAGCTCCATGTCCTGAAATGTACTTGTTTCAGGACCAAAAAGAAAATATTCTATTTGAAATCTAAAAGGAATTAAATCCAAAAAAAAAGTTCCTTCTTTTGTTCTTAGTTTGCAGCCTGTGGACAATTGCCAACCACCAGTAAAAGAGCTCTTTATCAATGGGTTTATAATTCTGAGTGGAAATACACAGCATGCACAAATGAAACCTTGACTGAAACCTTTATATTTATAGGCATTTGGTTCAATATGGGTTATGCTGGAAAGTGAGGATTTTTTTAGATTTCAGGAAAAAGGAGTTAAAATGCTCATAACAAGAAAAATTTAGGTTGTCAAAGAGCTACAAAATCTTTCTGCTACTTAATGGGTTACTTTTATGGAAAGAACAGTTACAAGTAAAATATATACATGCAAAAGACTTTAATCTTTTGGTATTTGGATTTATGAGAGGTTAATATGAAACATCCTAAGGAATTGGAACCTGCTAAGAAGGTCCATATGTTTTCATATAGTTTTGATTGGAGCTAAGTAAGCAGCTTTCATAAATAAACTATCATATTTCATTTCACAGTTCATAATCTCGGGATGATGTTCAGACCTCATCTGAACTTTCACAATCAGATCTATCACATATGAACACACTAGTAGGGAAAGATGAATGTGATCCTTGTGTTCAAAGCATCTCTTCCTAGTAAACTCTAGATATTTTCTCTTATAACCTATGGAAGTTATGATCTCTCTCTTGTACATACATACATGCACACATATTATAAGAGAGAGTGAACAATTAACCACTCTTGATGAAATTTTTTATGTTTGTCATTTTTAGCTACAAAGGGTCAAATTTAAATATTAAAAAAATAAAAAAACAATGTGGGTGCAGATGGTTCATGCCAGTAATCCTAGCTACTCAGGAGGCTGAGATCTGAAGATCATGGTTCAAAGCCAGCCTGGGTAGGAAAATCCATGAGACTCTTATCTCCAGATAATCACCAGAAAATTGGAAGTGGTGCTGTGGCTTAAATGGTAGAGTACTTGCTTTGCCCTGAAGAGCTCAGGGACAGTGCCCAGGCCCTGAGTGACTGACTAAAAAATAAAATAATAATAATAATGCAATGGCATAGATTTCAACATTTTACATTATAAGCTTGGCTGGCAAATAAACATGTGATCTGTCAATCTGACAAATGTTATGAGGACTCAGGGTGTTATTTATGATCCTGAAGTCGGTTGATGAGGAAAGTGTGCTGGTAATTAAGAGCAACAAAGAACAGGATCAGCAGAAGAACCACATGGAACCTCTGATGAACAAGAGAGAATTCAAGTAGGAAAGGCAGTTATGTAGCAATATTTACTTATTAGAAAATGAGTTAATTATACCTTCAGTTAAGTAGGAGATTCTAAAATTTGGTTGTTTAAAACAGGGGATTTCAGAAGAGGATAAACTTATTTATGTGGCTGAGTTTATTCAGTTTAGAAAGCTTATAAATAGCATTTACCCATAATTGGCTTACCAAGTAACTATATAAACATATATTCACAAACATGCACCTGTGTGCCAAAACAGGGCTTGCTTCTTTTCAGCATTTAGATACCTGTGTGCCAAGATAGACCTTGCTTTCTTTCAGTATTTAGATCTTATGAAAAGATTAGAATTGAAAGAATATTGCTACATATAATTATAAGAAGCAAGAATCTGTTTCTTATTTTGAATCCCTCTCTTAAAATGAGTTATGTTTCATATATTCTATTGAATTATTAAACTGATTACTCTTTACACTATACTAATGAGAAATTACTCAAGTATGGCAATAACTCAAGCTTGGGTTTTGTTTTGATTTACAATGTTAGTCAATTGTGATTTTTGTATGATTTCATATTTTGTTACTGGTTAACTTGTATTTGTCATCTTACACAAATGTCTGTTAACCATATTGGCCTTGATCTGTGTTTATTTGATATGAGGGTGTTCAGTTGAAATCACAAACTGATGTAAAACATGAATTTTGTGTGTGTGTGATCTCTCTTGATACCACAATTTGAAGTGTCATTTGTTTTGTATACTGTAAATTTCTTTTTATATACTGTAAATTTCTCTTCTCTTCAATCAATCTTAGTAATAGGAAGATACATCATTAGTTTTTAAGGGCACCATGTTGTTCCATTGGCTGAAATAAGGAAATTTTTTTATCCATCTTGGGGCTTGAACTCAGGGCTTGAACACTGTCCTGGAGCTTTTTACACTCAAAGCTAATGCTTTACCACTTTGAGCCACAGCACCATTTCTAGTTTTCTGGTGGTTATCTGGAGATAAGGGTCTAGTAAACTTTCCTGTGTGCCCAGGCTAGCTTTGAACTGTGATCCTCAGATCTCAGCCTCCTGAGTAGCTAGAATTACAGGGATGACACTGGTATCTAGCTACTAAAAGTTTTAGTTCAGTATTTTATGGAAAAAGAAGACTCATTCATCTGTTCATATGAACGGTTGTTCTTGTGTCAGAAGCCAATATTGCTTTATTTATGCTCTGATATTAACCAAAAGACTAATTCTGTATATGATAAGAAAATAAGAAAACTGAATCAGAGGATTTTGTTAGAGTCTGCTGACTTCTAACTTGTTCATAGTAATGAAAATATGTCTTTCAAACAATTTAGATATTTCTTATTGTTTCCTAGTCTAGAGAAGTGTTTGTTCAGTTTTTAAATCATGACATTATTATCTTCAGAGTAATGTAGATTATTCATTAATTTCACACAATGTAATCTTCACCAGGTAGGAAGGAGCCCATGACACATGGAACACAGTTCCCCTTAATGTGCACAATTTGGATTCTTCAAACTTTTTGATATCCAAAGAGATGTCCTTATTTAAATGTAGAACAAATGATATTGATTTGACTGTTTGGTATAAATACTCATAGTCTATTCACATAGCAAATTGTCTCCCTAGTTGTATGCTTATATGAAATAAAATACATGTATTATTAATTGTTATACTTATTGATAGTTGTCCAAGGATAAAATTGGCATCATGGATATTTATTTTTCTTTTCTCTTCTATGCCAATGGGAGGCTGGCACTTGTAATTGTAGTTTTAAACAAAAGGGACATAATTAAGTAGAGTTGAAGATTAATATAAGATCTGTAATGCCTCTCCCACATGTACTTTTGCTATACCTCCTACAACAGATTTTGACATTATTCTGCTCAACATCTTCTATTGTCCTTGAATTTATTTTTTAATTATAATCCTGAATCTCTAAGAAAAGAAATGGCTCCTAATGGTTTGACCATGCTGAACCATTTACATTGTTTAATCCATTCAAACAGCTTATTTTGCAAAAACAATCAACATTTAATTTCTTGGAATTATCTTTCTATATTGACTTTGGTGTGCTCTTGGTGAAATAGCAATCATTTCTGAGAAATGGTTTATTGTTGCCACAATTTAACAAATCAATTACCTTCCTGTAATTCATAATATTACAATATGCAAGCAACCATAGTTCCCATCCTACATGACACAGTCAATTTTATGAAGCTGTAAACATTCATATCAGTGTGATATAGGCTGTAGTAATATAATTGAAAAGGAGTTATTGGTCAAGTTGAGTTAATATGTTAGGAGAAAAAAGACAGTATGTCAGGAGCCCCTTGGTAAATGGATATAGAGCTTCCAGATCTAGAGGTTAAATAACAATTGAACAAAACTAATGGGGAAATGTCAAAATGACAATAAAACTTTGTGTTGCTCTTTACATAATAAGAGGCCTATTGCAAATGAAGACAATGATGAGATTCCACCTCACCCCAGTTAGAATGACTAGAATCAAGAAATCTAATAACAACAGATGCTGCAGGGTATGTGGACAGAAAGGAACCCTACTACATTTCTGGTGGGAGTGTAAACTTGTTCAACCACTTGAAAGCAGTATGGAGGTTCCTCAAAAGACTCCACATAGAGCTCCTCTATGACCCAGCAAGCCCACTTTTGGGCATTTACCCAAAGGATCACAAACAAGGTTATACCAAAGCTACCAGCACAACCATGTTTATTGCAGAATTATTTATCATAGCTAAGATATGGAACCAACCCAGATGTCCCTCAGTAGATGAATGGATCAAGAAAATGTGATATATATATATATATATATATATGAATTCATATATATATATATGAATTCTATGCCTCCGTCAGAAAAAATGACATTGCCTCTTTTGTTAGGAAATGGAAAGACTTGGTAAAAATCATTAAGTGAAGCAAGGACCAAAGAAAAATAGATACCATGTTTCCCTTGTTTGCAGTGACTAGTACATGTCTAGGACAAGCAGAGTAGGTTAAAGGTTATGTACATAAGACCAAATGAGATAATGGTAAGCAAAATATACCCAAGACAGGGACACAAGAGGGTTTTTTTCTCTCTCTTTCTTGCTAGTGTTTTTAATATTCTTATAATATATTATGTGATTCTTTCATTTCTATTCTTCAATCTTCCCCCATGTTATAACCGCTCTTTTCACTGGATTTGATGCTGGTGCTCTTCACCTTGTGTGTGTATATATATATATATATATATATATGTGTGTGTGTGTGTGTGTGTGTGTGTGTGTATTTGTATATATATAATATTTTATATATAATATGTATATTATATATATTATATTATATATAAGTATATATATTTAATTTGGGGAAGGGAAGGAATATTGCAGAATGCTTAAATGAGGATGTGACGACGAGATGTACAGGACACTATATTGAAAAATAACTTTACTGGGGGGGTGGGAGTATTTGGAGAGGTGGGGAAGGAAGTGATGGTAGGGGGAAAATAAAGGAGGAAGTAACAATGTTCGCTATGTAATGTACTCATTACCCTACTCATGTAACTAACCCCTCTGTACAACATTTTTGCAATAAAAATATTAATAATAATAAAAAGGGGCCTAGACTTAAATGAGTAAATATTCTTTCATTTTTTTCTTAACATATGTTAATTGTCCTGGGAATAACACTTTGTGCTCTACAACTATCTTTTTCAGTGACATGCATTCAATAAAGTTATATTCAGTCTTCTCTCCATGTTTCCTTTCATTATCTTCTGAGATGTGAAATGCTTATCTAAGATAATTCTAACATGAAAAGACATTACATTGTTCTTTGCTTAAAATTTGCTAATGGCTTACCTTGTACTTTGTAGGTATCATCTCTAAGCATTCTGTAACCTACAAACCCCTACATGATACATTTCATCACAGCCTCATCTACTTTCTCTAATCTCTCTTCCCATATTTCTTGTGGATATTAGATTTCTTCTCTTCATCATACATCCTATTTTAATCTCAGCTATGCAACTATGTACTTCCTGTTCTCTCTCTATAAACTTCTGTACCTGTTCCTTATAGCTGATTTCCATACGTCATTTGAGTATGCCACGTATCTTTGGAGATAGTATATCTTAACATCAATCATTTTCTGATCATTCTATCTAAATTTTCCCCTCCTTAAACTTAAACTTATCTGGATTTATTTTGTAGTTATTGCATGATGAATTCAAGGCCATCAACTTTCTCACTACTCATCCTTAGCATCTAGAAAAAGCACACAGGACATACTCAAGAAAGTGTTACACATATAAGTAAATGAAGAATTAGTAAACATCAAAGTAAGCATTTGAAATAATCATTACCCAAAAATGAAAGATAATCAGTTAGCAGGTGAAAAAGACAATCATCTCTTTTCACATCTTTGAAATAGATGCACTTAGGTAGTATAATCCTTTTTTTTGGAACCCTTAGTCTCTAATTAACATGCTCTCATCCTCTAGGGAAGAGAAAAAATCAAACTATAATTTTATGAATGCATCAAACTTATTTCTGGAATAGATATATTACCTAAGCTAACAATAACTATTTAATCAATTTTATAATAGTGTTTCTCATAGAAAATAATAGCTGCCTATTTAGCAAAGATATAATTTCTTCTCATATAATTACAATTCCAGGTAATCAGATTGCTATTATTCGTATGACAAGGCTTTATGAGATTTTACCTGAAAAATTCATAGTAAGTCCCTTTTATTTTGTGGTAGCATAAATGATGCTCATGCAATATATCATTATTTTTCACAGTAAATTGCATGAGACCCTACATATTTAGCCTTGAAATTACTACTTGTTGTCACCAGTATATACAACCACATAAACATTATGAGGTTTATACAGTAGATCATTTTTCTTGTTTATGCTCAGAAAGCTCTTTGAGCTACCCACTAACACCAACTGTTAAAAAATAACAATGGTGTTTTATCTCTCACTACCAAGATCCTTTATGTAGAGAAGTTTTTTTTGTTTGATTTTTTACTAAACTGTATGTGTTGCTAAATAATGATAAAAGATGGTATGATAAATAGACTTATACTTTTCAGGATTCATTTGGAATGTAAAATAGAATGTAAGTAGGGAGATTAGAGAATAAAATAAAGTATTTAAGGAAGTCAAATTCAATATGTGAATTGATGTCAGTTGTTATCTAAGAATATCTAAAGGAACGATAAGAATTACTTTATTTTTGAAGTTGAACAAGGTGAATCCTAATACCTTGTAGTTCACAAGTTAGATATAAGAATGAAACATTAAATTTCAGTATTCCAATATACTTGAATCAGGAAACCTGTAAGAAAATGTCAGTCCTAGGTTGTGTTCAAGCTTTCAAAAGCTCCAATTTTCAGTGTCCAAAATTTCAGCTGACAATATTTTCATTTCTAGCAAAGACATTTCTAGAAAAGACAGCTCCAGATTAGTAGATTACAGATATATATATAAAATACAATATTACATAATATGTTACATATATTACTATATATTGCATATATGTATATATTAAATATATTGCAATATATGTATTTATGTATATATATACATATGTTCAAGTCATCTTAAACATTATTAATTGAAAAAATTGCATGTACTATATGTATATGAATTTTATGTGCTATTTAAATGGCATCTATTTATATTGAACTATTCAAATATCTATGACTGTCTCATTAATGGTCCAAGGTATTGTGTAGAAATCTAGGCTTTTTCTCTGTGTGTTAATTTGTTTTAAAGATATTCGCTAAAATCTATGAGATTCCATTGATGTTCATTGAATTTATGTAGATGTCTTTTAATTGATTATTATGTCAGGACTTTTTCCAAAATTCTTCTCTGCAGTAAAATCATATACTATAAAATATAATGAATATGTTATGGGAAATTTCATAGAACCATTATTTATCATATGATATTCCTCATGATCCAGTTAATCTCAGCTAAATATCACCCAAAGCCTACACTCTTAGAGTTGTCTATTGTGAGTCAATGTGAACTAGAAAATAACCATTGGCCTTAGGTTGTGTCAGAGACACCTAAGAATGTGAATAGCCAAAATATTACAAGAGAAAGAACAAAGTGAACACCTAGGCAAATAAAATAATTTTCCAAAGTATGTGTCTGTTAGACAAAAAGAAAAGACAGGTGTTTTAATAGACTTTGCCTTTAAGTGAAGAGACTGAGTTCATCATAAATTACGTAAACATATTTGAGAGATCATAATCCTGAGCCAACAAAATTGACTTTTAAAACTTGATATAGACTATTAGAAAAGGTGGGGCTAGGAAGGTGGCTCAGTGGTAGAGTGCTTGCCTTGCACGCATGAGGCCCTGGGTTCGATTCCTCAGCACCACAGAAGAAAAAAGCCAGAAGTGGCTCTGTGTCTCAAGTGGTAGAGCACTAGCCTTGAGCTGAAGAGTTGAGAGAAGTGCCCCAGCCCAGAGTTCAGGCCCCACTACAGGCAAAGAAAAAAATATTAGAAGTTTAATATACTTAAAAAATATTCACAGTAAAATTAGTTGCATATACCTGAAAAACCTAATACTTGAAAATAATCTTATGTAGAAAATTCAGCTTTCTAAATGAGCATTTATTTAAGGCTGGGATATTTTTCACACTTTTGTTTTTTTTTTTTTTTGCCAGTCCTGGAGCTTGAACTCAAAACCTAGGCACTGTCTCTGAGCTTCTTTTGCTCAATGTTAGCACAGTGCCACTTGCAGGTTTTTCTGTTTATAGTACAGAGGAATCAAACCCAGGGCTCCATGCTAAGCACGCTAACTACCACTAAGCCACACTGCCAGCCTTACATACTTTTATTTTTGTAAGTAGAAAACTTATTTATTTTTATTTTGTCATAAATTAATAAGGCAAGTGAAGTATAGTAATCCAATAGCATTGGTTTATTTTATTACTATATTGAATCTTATGTAATTGCATATTTGTAGAAGAAATATATGTAATAACAGTGATATATTTATAATATATTGTAATATATAACTATATATACTTACAATTTCATATACAGCTACATATATAACTAAGTGGAGCATATTTATATAATTTGATGTAATCAGTTTATAATGGTGGCAAATAAAAAAATTACTAGTTTTCTACTGACTGGTAGTAGAATTACTGGGTATTTTTAAATGTCTATATTTTCTCGCTTGCTTATATAGAGATCAGAGATGCTATTTTTCTATAGGCAGTCCCTTTACAAGCAATAAACTAAGACAAAGAGGTAACTAACAAACGTGTTTTTTTTAAATTCTATTCCTTGTAAGCTTCCTAGAAAAAAAAATACATTGGTATGTTAACTCACAATACACCCATCTTATTAGGTAGTAGTGGTATTATTAAATATATCTGACCTAGGAAAATTAGTAGAATTTTTAATTTTTTCCAAGCCTTTCCATTTCCTAACCAATGGGGCAATACCATTCTTTCTGATGGAGGCATAGAATTCCATTGTGTATATATACCACATTTTCTTGATCCATTGATCTAGAGGGCATCTGGGTTGGTTCCATATCTTAGCTATGGTAAATAATGCTGCAATTAACATAGTTGTGCTGTTAGCTTTAGTGTGGTCTTGTTTGTAAACATTTGGGTAAATGCCCAAAAGTGGGATTGCTGGGTCATAGGGGAGCTCTATGTAAAGTCTTTTGAAAAGATCACATAATGTGATGTTAGGAAAATGAACCCTTAGATATGTATTTAAATATTTTTTTTCTTTCATGCATTTGTTTCTAACGCATTTATAACATTATTTCTTTCTTGCTTTGTATGTCGCTCCCCCACAGTATAACCCCTGCTTTCACTATATTTGATGTCGGTATAATTTGTGGAGGAGAAGGGGAAAAACAAGTCTTTTAAGGATATAGGAGGACCCTTTGCAACAATGAGAAGTACAAGTTGTCATGTCCAAAACGAACTTTACAACTTTGGTGGGGGAGGGGGCTGGGGAGGATTGGTTGGGGGGCGGGGGGAGGCTGGGAAGGGATGTGAAGGGTAAACAAAAGAGGAGGCTGCAATGCTTGTTAAGAAATATACTCATTATCTTGCCCATGTAATTGTAACCTCTCTGTACAGTATGTTCACAATAAAAAATAAAAGAAAATAAAAGAAAAAAAAGAAAAACAACTAGGATTTTAAGTTACTTAAAATAAGTAAATAAAACCAATCATTATCAAAAGTAAAATAAACCATCTTTTAGTTGGTATCTACACACTAAGCACATATAATCTCCGATTTACATGTAATATATAATATATTAAAATTTTTCTATCTGCAATTAGTTATCAAATTATTTATTTAAATTTTGTTTTATTGCTTATAATTAAACACACTCTTTCTCAGGGTAGACAAAATACTCTAGCACTGAACTGTATTCTTAAACTTGAGCTCAGTTTTGGCACTCATAGTTTGAAAACCTGGAGTTGCACGGTTATTTTCTTGATATAGGGCTTCTCACAGTTTTCAACAATTGTATGTGTAGCCATACCAAAAAAATTTAATTTTTCAAAGTTGCCTTTATTACTATTGTGTGTGTGTGTGTGTGTGTGTGTGTGTGTATGTGTGCGTGTGTCCGAACTGGAGCTTGAACTCAGCCTGAATGCTATGCATGAGCATTTTTGTTCAAGTATAATACTCTAGCAGTTGAACTACAGCTCCATTTCCAACTTATTTTGGTGTTTCATTGGAGATAAGAGTCTCACAATCTTTTCTCTCTGGGCTATCTTCAACCTGAGATCTCCAGACCATATCTTCCTGGGTAGCTAAGATTACAGTTATGAACCACAGGTGGCTGACTATTCCCAATTTTATATATTAGAAGAAAAGATATATAAACTTGTGAATGTGGAAAAATACTGCTCTAAGCTCTTTGGGTGAAGAATTAAAAGTAGTAATGACTTATTCTTACAATAACCATTGAGCAGACATTATCTTTGTTGGCAAGGTGCTTTACAATAGTACTCTCCATGGGTTTGTGCGTATGATATTTATATCACAATGAGAAATTTAGGCAAGATGGCAGTGATGTGGAAGGTTATAATGGGCTCCTGATCATTTCACTTAAATTCAACATCTTTGAATGAGAACTGGTTGAAAAATTGAGCAGAGCAGAACAGTTTAACTGTTCTCTTTGAAAATATGAAGTGTATGTATAGTACAAGACAAACATTAGAGCTAAAGGAAAGCAAGTCAATGCATGCATTGGGGAGTAAATTAATAATAAAAAAGAAAGGAACAAGTAAGAGGTAGATACAATCTAGGACAAAAATGTCATTATTCTTAAGAAGACAAGAGAAGGAATAATAAAAGTTAAAGAATAAAGGTTAGCAATTTAGTGAAGAGAGATGTAAGCCTCACATATTTTGAAAAAAATTTTGGAATGTTAAATGAAAAAAATTGAAACAAGAGTAAGGAATTTAGAACTTGTCAGACTAACAAAAGGCTTTGTAGACCATAACAATGATAATACAGGATACTACTGGATGAAAGGGAAAACATAAAGAAACTATAGAGAAGTGCAGGTGAAATGTACCATTTTTCGGCTGCCACTATCATAAGGGAGTAATTAATTGATTAACGGATAATTGACACTAGTTTGGTCAAAAGTTTGAAAATGCTTCAAACTAGCATTTTAAGTTCAATAGGCCTATGGATTTCACTTTTAGTCCAAGAGGGGTGGAAAATGATAAGCAACTAACCATTTTTGTCTTTTCTTTTAAGTCTGACAATAGATCACCATTTGGCTAAAATAAAAACATTTCAGAAGCTACTGAAGAGATCCACTGTAGTTTATGTTTTGCTTAAGTCATTCCCACTTATGTGTGTGGAAACCTTGATTTTTTTCATCTGTAAAATTTTATTTCTTTACTCTCATAGCATCAGTAACCATTAAAACCAGGATTTGGAAACAAACTCTCTAGCTTTGCCACATATACTACAAATTTTGTGCCTTAAGAACAGTGTCTCATTTAAGCTGTAAAACTCTAAAAGATGATATTCTTCACTATATCCAGTTGTACAAATATTAAACCATTTAATAGGCACACAAATCTAGTAAGAAGCTAAATATAATAAAACGAACAAGATTCAGCTAAGCATTATTGAAGGAAAAGCTTGAGTGTGTGTGTGTGTGTGTGTGTGTGTGTGTGTGTGTGAGTGTGTGTGTGTGTATGTATTTGGAAGGAAAGGCTATGTATATATAGTGTAAGGAATGTGTATATACAGTATAATATATATTCATATATATTAAATATTTATAGTAAGGAATATGTTTATGGGGTTAAGAATACACACACATATACACACATTTGTACATAAAGTGAGAAAGAGATAACTATAAGTAATTATTTTTCATCTATCAGATATTCAGACTTAACTGGAGTTTTTTAACTGTACTTAACTTTCAATTTCATTTAATGTATATAACTACTTGCATAGACAGTTTCTTTACTTTTAGTACTATCTAAATATATTCTCATTTGATCAGTTTTAAATATTTCATTCAGGATCAGTCAAATAAATTATGCATATATATCTAAATATAGATAAATACAAAAATGGATACATACAAGGATACATAGTAGAGCTATAATCTAAAGCAAAGGTGCTTAAGAAATTGTTTCCACATTTCTTTAATATGCTGCAAAGATAATTTTATGGGCAGGCAAACATTAGTACTAGTAAACCCTAATAATTGCTTTCTGATAATGATAATGAGAAATTTATTATTATTAAAACTCAACTAGTTAGCACTAGCTACTCATGCCTATATCCTAATTACATGGAGAATTAAATCTTAATGTCAAGATTTAAAGCCAACTTGGGTATAAAAGTTCACAAGATTCTTATCTACAGTTAGCCAGAAAAAAAATTATAGAGATATAGGTATATGGCTCTAGTGGTTGGGCATCTGTCATGAGCAGAAAAGTTGAACAAGTTCACAGAGGTCCTAAGATCAAGCCCTAGTGTCAGCACATAAGAAAAGGAAAACAAACAAACAAACAAAAGCAAAAGAAAGAACATCATCTATACCCTCTATTGCCCAATTGAAGAAATAAAAAGGGAAATAAAGTTGAGATGTAAATATCCTATTAAGTAACTCATTCAGATTTCCACACTGGTATTATTCCTAAGTAATTTTTTTAGCTAACGTGAATCCTCTATTAGATTAAAGTGACAGCTATTAAAATTTATTTTCCCCGAATCCTTTTTCTTCTCTTAATATTGAAGTTGAATTTCCTTCTGTCTAGGTGTAGTCTCCTTAAACTTAATGATCTTCCAGGTCTTACTGTCTATGCAGCATTCTTGGATTCTTAGTAAAAGTTTCATTTGTTCAAGGTTTGTGTTGTTAGAGATCTTTACATGTGAAGAGCATGGCAGGGACACAATCAGAAGGCAATGTTCATGAAAAGCAAGTAGGCATTTCACTCTAATAATACACTTGTATAATTTTATGTCACCCAATGGAAAGGATGTTGTAAAAATCTAACTTATCACTAAATTCTTTCTATAAGAAAAGGTATTGCATTAAGTACCACTTCATTTCTTCTAATTTTTATAGTTATAAGCTTTGCCTTTTGTCTCTAAGAGCTGATGATACTAGTTAAGTTTGTATGCAGAAATGTCTTGTGATTTCTAATATAGAGCCAAGCATTAAACTTATTTCTAATCAAAATTCAGTTCCACAGAACAAGACATAATGGTTAAGTCAAACAATGTTGCTAAGTATAAATGCATAGGTGATATATGCATATGTACTGAGGCATGAAGAAATATACATACTCAGATGTAAGCATATGTAATATTAGGTGCAATGCGTAATATACACTACCCATGAGGAGATTTCAGTGTAATATACTAATATTTACTAAACATCTATTTTATATAAGAGTTAAAGACTGTAAAATTTTCACGACTTCTTCTTTTTTTTGGTCAGTCTTGGGACTTGAACTCTGGGCTTGGGCACTGTTCCTGAGCTCTTCAGCTCAAGGAGAGTTCTCTACTGCTTGAGCCACAGCACCACTTCCAATTTTCTAGTGGTTTTTATCGGAGATAAGAGTCTCATGGACTTTCCTGCCCGGGCTGGCTTTGAACGGTGATCCTCATATCTCAACCTTCTGAGTAGCTAGGATTACAGGCATGAGACACAGGCACCTGGCTACAGGACTTATTTTTGATGACTATGAAATACAGTGAAAGAAATTTATTTTTACAAAAGTACCCTTAAATTGTGCTTTTCAGAGTTAGAGATCATATTTAAAATACTTGACAGAACAATGGAAATTTCATACTGAAAATAATTGATACTTAATTTCTTTTTTAGGACAAATGACCTTATAACAAGTTTCACTGGTGATATTTACAAGTGAAACACTTGGTTTAGTTGTAGAATCAGTAGAGAGACAGCATGCAGTGGATATTTAATTAGCTTTTGCTAAATTTCTGAAAGAATGCATGAATTCTGAGACAGCAATGGAAGAATGGATGATTCTTGAAAGGAAAATAAATAAATAAATGATTTCTTTCCTGTGCAGCAGGTACTAGGGTTTGAAATCAGGGCTCTAAAGTCCTGGCCTAGCTTTTTTTTTGCTCAAAAGTAGCACTCCACTTCTTAAGAGACAACTCCAGTTCAGACATTTTCCTGAATAATAGGAGATGAGTCTCTTGGACTTTTCCCTTGGCTGTGAACTGAAATTTGCAGATCTCAGCCTCTGTAGTGTTAGGATTACAGTGTGAGCCACTGGTCCCCAGCTGTGATTTTTTCTTTTTGCCTGACTCTACTAAAGTTAGAACCATGAAAATATATAATTGATGTCTATATGATTATTATCTTAAAACATATTAGTAACATGTCACCTCTTGTTTTTAATTTGGGTAGTTTTTCTAAAGACTATATCAAAATAGTTACTAGTAATTTATTTGTTTCTCATGGAATGGTAGACTATACACAAACTGTTCAGTTGTATTAATTCATTAACTCATTTCATATTCTGCCAAATACTTTCATGAATAGGAATTTGGAGTTTGTGATATTGACTATTATAAATAGAATCCAAGAATTTGAGATTTGACTTTATGCTGTGTAACTTGAACAGAAAACCCACATTCTTAACTGCATTACAGTGTCTTTTTGTAAATCCAGTAATCAACTTAAAATATACGTTCTGAGTCCCTAGACCACAGTAAAATGTACTAATCTCATTTAGACGTTTTCTTAATACCATAATCATTTTTCTGTCATGCCTTGAGCACTTTTAAATTTTAAGGAGATTTATACCACTAAAATGATTATATTTTAATAACTATTTTATCTTTGATTTATACCATTATTTTAACAAGTAGAAAGTGAACTTTGTATTAAGAGGAGATAATGAACAGTAGTCAAGCAAGATGGCATTTTGCTCATGAAATATAGAATCTGCTCTCCAGGAAAAGAGATTACTGAGGTCTGAAAACTCCCTGGGACTTACCAGGTTTGACAGTCATTTCTACGTCTGTTGATGTCATTACTTCATTGGTGACAAGACATTCTGTGGCTGGATGGAAATGGATGCCAGTTGCTTAAGTGGGATTGCTCACAGATAAAGTGAGAGCAGAGAGCAATTCAGAAAGCTTTTAAAAACAGAAGGCAGAAGGTAAAAGAACTTGCAAAATATGTACTTTTTTCCCCTTATGCAATTTTTCCTTGGTTCAGTTTTGGTTCTTGGCTTCTCTCTGCCTCTCATGCATGGCCTCATACTGACATATTTTACCTTTCCAATATTTGAACCCTTGGCTTCTCCTATTGATCCTGTTCACCTTTGAAAGATCTCTGTGGGTCTGACTCATTCTGAGTCCATGATTGCTTTGCTGAATGTTCACAATTTCTCTAACTCGTCAGACAAGAAAAATATTTTCAGCCAAAGATATAGATAAAAATCTAATCTTCAAGGTACACCTTCCTGAATGATTTTTTTTCCATGTTGCCTTTTAAAAGGTCCGAGGGATTTTAATGTCTTGGGTCTTGGCAACTTTACCTGTCTTCTACTTCCTTGTTCCTCACTTATTGGCTAGTGAAACATCATTTGCATTATGGATTTTATCCAAACTCTCCACAAAGATGTTTCATTAATGCAGCTGAAGCATCTATGAAACATGTGAATCCATTCCAGCATGAGGTCATTTCTCTAGAAACAAATGAAGTTAGAACACTGGTTCTCAGATTTTAGTGTGCAGCAGAAAGACCGGCTTAACCATGTTATTAGACCACTTCTAAAGGTTTTAGTCCAGTAAAACTAGGATGGCACTTTACAAGCTTTATTTCTAACAAGTTCCCAGGTAGAATTACTACTTTGATCTGTGAGTCACATACTAAGAAACTTTGATTTAGAGAAATGTATGACATTGTGTCACTTTTAGATCAGATGTCAATTTCAGATGGCAGAAATTCATTCCAAACTAAACTATTAAGAAAAAGAATTTAGAGGTATATGTACACAATATTTTAAGATTCATGATTTAAATGTATTTATGTAATTTCTAAGGGTACTTTGTCCATTTATTTCAGGCTTTGATTCCTCGGACCATTTTCCTTCTGAGATTAATTCAAGGACAAGGCAATCAGCAGTAGCTCCAGGTTTTTTTAAAATTCTTATTTTCTTAGGTATCTTTTTCTTTATATGTAAGAGAGCATACCTTTTCCAGTATTTTCAACACAAATGTTGAGGTTAACGTCTTTCCTACAAACAAAGGTTTATATGATCCTTGAACAAAATCCTGACACCAAAATGATGAAATATTATCTCTAGAACTTTTTTTCATCTACTACAGGACCAAGTTAAATCCAGGAACTACAGAAGAAATAACTCATAGTTCAGACTCCCACAGACAAATATAAAAAGAAAACAAAACTATAAAATTATGTGGAAATAAGGATAGAAAGTGAGTTTGCAAAATGTGTGTTCTGCGTTTGGGTTTGGTTCATGTTCTCTGTGCACAAACACAGTATCAGACGGATCAGATAGGATAACAAAATTCTTTTATAGTGTTAGGCCTGCAAAGCTGAATCTGCATCCTCAAAGTAACACTTCTAATCCCATTCGCATCCCTCACTCACTCTGAGATTTAGAAGCTATGTTTAATTTTCATTCTTTGTTGCTTGATGATTGTGTGCCTAGGACAAAACTAATGACATGTAGGAGAGAGATGCAAAACATGAAAATTTGGCTAAAACATTAACATCCTAAATGCCATTCTACTTTTTTTTTCTTTTTCTTTTTTTATTGTGAAAATACCGTACAGAGGGGTTATAATTACATGAGCAAGGCAATGAGTACATTTCTTATCCAGCATTGTTGCCTCCTCCTTTGTTTCCTCTTCCCATCCCTTCCCATCATCCTGGCCCACCCACCCCCAGCTAAATTTGTAAAGTTCGTTTTTCGACATAACGTCTTATACATCTCATTATTGCAATGGGTCCACCTGTATCCCTATTTAATCAATTTGTTTTGCCCTTCCCCTCCACAAATTGTACCAACATCAAATACAGTGAAAACAGGGGTTACACCGTGGGGGAGGGACATACAAAGCAGCAAAGACATATCTTATAAATATGTTAGAAACAATAGCAAGAAAGGAAAAACATTTGAGTCCTTATCTTGTGGTTCAAGGGGGCGCGAGGGGGAATGGGAAGGGATGGGCAGGGGAAAGAAAGAAGGAGACAACAATGCTTGATAAGAAATGTACTCATTACTCATGCAATTGTAACCCCGCTGTACGATATTACACACACACACACACACACACACACAGATTTTCTCCAAAAATAAAACAGAAACTACCTTATGTTTCTGGGTGAAATTAATATTATATACACAGATATTTTCCCCCTTCTACTGGCTTTCCACTTCCTGTTTCTTCTCCCTTAATCTCACCTAGCCAGGATTACAAGAGTGTACAGAATTGTTTGTGGTTCTTTCCTTTTTTTCTTTCTTTTCTTTCTCTTTTGATAGCCTTTTTTTTGTCTAGCCTACCCAAAATAATGTCCCTCTCTTTCATCTACGTTTCCAGTGCAGCCAACATCATTGATTTGCATTACCATGCCATACCCCGTTTGATTGACTTTGCTATAGTGTCACTATTTGAACTCACACAGTAACCCAAGCTTGCCTTGATCTTAACCCTTATTCTACATTAGCACTGGGATCATAGGCATGTGCTACTATGCCCATGACACGCTATTTGGAAGAGAAAAAATAAGCAAGCAAACAAACAAAAACAAAATACAGTTTTACTGTTTTCTTAATCTTCCTATTATGCATATCAAACATAGTACGCATGTTTAAAGTATGCACTTAAAGTTAAAACATAATCAGGTCTTTTTAAAATTTTTCTATGAGAAATAAATTTGCCTGTTATCAGAAAAAAATAAATACTGAGGAATCATTAAAAATAATCACATAGCCAGGCACCAAGTGGCTCATGCCAGTAATACTAGTTGTTTAGGAGGGTGAGATATGAGAATCCAGGTAAAAAATCCACAGGAGAGTTTAATCTCCAATTAACAAACAAAATATTGAAAGAGAGCTGATATTTTCATAATAGAGTGCAAACCATTAGTTAAAACATTTACTGAGAACCTTAGGCTCTGTGTTCAAGCCCCAATAATTGCATGCATGCATACATATCTCTCTCATAAACTTAGAATTATCATGCATTCATGTATATAATTTATTAACCATTTTGGGCAACCTAATCTTTGACATTACCTCCCAGATTTGATAAAAAATGAATTCCCAACGTCTAGATAGGAAATATCAATCCTGGCTTTCCTGCTTTGTTTCAGGGCTAATCTGAGAAGAAATAATTAGTTTACTTAAATAATCAACTGTCACATCTTAGGAAGAAAAGCCCAAAGGTTCCTTGAGGTTCTTCCTTGAGTTAATTTTTTTCCAGGGAGGAAGGGCAAACATTGCAATATATTGTTTAAAAGTTATGCTAATACGATGCAATTTTATTGTATTTTGATTCATGTTAATGAAAATTTCAGAATTAAATTTAACAGAGATATCGGACATCTCCTCATGTGTTACTGTCCTTTTTTATTTTTAATTCAGAATAATGTATCTTTAAATCTTTAACAAATTTATTAAATGGGTTGTTGTTTCTTTGAGGATTTGTTTGGGGGAGGTTTAATATTTTGATCTGTCAGTGTATTTTAGATGTCAGTCCCTTGTCTTGTCCCTTGCATAGTCATTAAAGATATTCTTGATTTTTGGTCTATTTCTATTGCTAGCTAAGTCCTTTGCCATGCAGAAACTCTTCTGATTGATGCAATCCCATATAAAAAGAAGCTTATCAAAATTAACTCCAGGAAGTGGAAGCAAAGGGTTTTCTATTGTACTTTTTTTAGTTCCTCCTCCCCCTCCTCCTCCTCCTCTTTCTTTCTTCCTTTCTTTCCCTCCCCCTCCTC
>NW_012267342.1:4771148-4785134 GCF_000151885.1 Dipodomys ordii
CTCTTTCTCCTCCTATTCCTCCTCCTCCTCCTCCTTTTCTTCTTCTTCTTCTTCTTCTTCTTCTTCTTCTTCTTCTTCTTCTTCTTCTTCTTCTTCTTCTTCTTCTCTTTCTTTTCCTCCTTCTCCTCCTCCACTTCTTCTCCTCCTCCACCTGCTCCTCTTCTTTCATTTTTCCTTTGGTTCATTAACTTCTGCCACTATCTTTGATTTCTGCACCCTTTGTCTTTTATATAAATTTATCTGATTTGAGAAGAGGAAGGTTTAACAAATAGGAGCCAGTGCAGCAGTGAAACCCACTAGGCACTATTTTGGAAGTGAAACATGAAATATGGAAGGAAGAAAGTCAGGAGTGGAAAATCCACACATTACCTGACTTAGGTTATTGTAACGCCTCTGTAAATCACCTTTACAATAAAAAAATTAAAAACCTAAAAAAAAGTATTAAACTATTAATTTCAGGATTTATTTACTTCCTGAAAAATTAAGTAAATATACTCTATGCCTGATTTATGTTACTACAACCCCTCAATTGTTATCATTTTCATATAAACATAGCTAAAATAATTAAATAAGCATATTTTACCATGTAAACTAAACATGGTAGGGTAGATGTTTTCTTTGCTATTCTTACTAGCATACATTTTCGTGTGAGTGATGTTTTATTGTGCTACAGTGTATTTTGAAAAAGTACTTTCTGGAGCTACAAAAAGCTGAATTAAGTAGAGTCTGACCTATATTTAAGGAAAACTATTAACAAATTAATTCACACACTTTATGTGATGCTATTTTTGAAATTTTAATGAAAATCAATTGTATTAGACTGAACCATTGTTTATTGTCCATATTAACAAAAGTGACCCCATAAAAAAAACAATATTTCCACTGTATTAACTGAATTCTAAGCCAAAGTAATATAATGTTTGACAGTGGAATTTCTGTTTAAGACATCACTGATTTTTGGCTTGATAATGGGATCCACCAAATATATAGACTAGAGAGATGAGCATAAAAATATTTTAAACTTAAGCTCACTGTTGGAATTTAGGAATTGAAATCAACACCTTTGAAATGTTACAAAATGCAGAATGTCCCTGATGGTCCTAACTTTAGGAAATTTCGGAAACCAAACCATCAAATCTTCACCAGAAACTTATCATTGAGTTATTGATGTGGGTTGGCAGGGATTTTCAGTGTAATGTAACTAATTGTAATTGGAGTATCATATATTTCCAAACAAAATATTAAGTCCAAAGCCCTATATCCTAACATTAACAAGTCTTTAGTCACCAAAAACAATTTATCATATTTTAAGTGTTTAATTTCCGCAAAATAGGAGTCTTACTACTAGCTAGCTGAATTAAAAAGTTTCTATTTTCAAATTCTGATGTGTATTGGCCAGCAATCTACGGATGAGAAAAGTTCTTAAGTACAGTTCACTTGAGTGTTCATGTTAATGTGATTTCTCACTCATTAACACCTTGTTAAGTTACTCATGATGAACTATTTCAATTCTTCTTAGAAAACATCATGCTAATTATGTATCACTTCATTTTCCCTTGTATATTAGCCTTTAGGAGACTAAGGAAAAAAAAGTATATGGCATCCTTGTAAGTAGAATGTTAAGCATTAAAAGCTGTAGTGAAAATTCAAGGGCAAAATCTTTAGAGTCAAAATGTGTCTTAGGTTAGAGGGACAGATATAGTAAAGCTGCATTTTTTTTCTAGTTGGATAATAAGCATTAGTTAAATATAATTATATTTTATTTATTTATTTACTCTTGGTCCTGGGGCCTGAACTCTGGGCCTAGGCGCTGTACCTCAGCTCTTTAGCTCAAGGCTAGTGCTCTACCACTTGAGCCACAGCACCACTTCCAGCTTTTTTTTCCGCTTATGTGGTGCTAAGGAATCAAACCTAGGGCCTCTTGCATGCAAGGCAAGTACTGTACCACTAAACCACCTTTGTAGCACAAATATAAAATAATTTTAATAACATAACCGTTTTATCCTATATCCAATGTGTTTTTTGTTCGTTTGTTTGTTCTTATCATCTTGAAGCCTCTCTTCACAGAGCGGTGAAATCTTGTCCTACAGGACGACATTTGATTTAATGGTAGGTATTCAGAGCAAGTATCACAGTTTACTTTTGTCCTAATAGAGGCCAAGTGTCTAACCCATAGCCAGGTGTCTTTTATATGGGAAACTTGTTGACTTAAATCATCCTCTTGTAATTCTTTTCTGATCTATATTGACTTTGTTTCTCATGAGGCCACCACAATCAGGAGAGCCCTGAATAAGGATTATGTTAGTTTGTGTCAAGTGAGACATAGAGGAGCAAAACAATAGAACACAGAGAAGTACCTAATCAATGTTGCTCATAGATCCCAGAGAGAAGGAGAGCAGACATTACAGAGTCAATGGAAATAGGAAAGTCATGAGAGACACTCATGTTCAACCAGAACCTGAGTGTTGGGACAAGAAAGCAAGCAATGGACACGAAGCTTCAGACCTTTTTGGAGTCTAGATTATTCCATTGAATGGATTCCCTCTGACAAGATTTATCTGTTAGGTTTATAGCAAGTGGAAATGAGTTTTAAGAGGTCATACTCTTTCTGAAAAAGTGATTACTGTGGCAAAGAACTGAAAACCATGGGGCAGAAGAATGAGTCAAAGTTATCTCATTATCTCAGAGATAAGGTGCTCACCAGGAGACAACTATAAAATTAAGTATCTAGATTGACTACAGTTAGGAACTGAGACCAAGTGGAGAACTAGAGAAACATGTTGTTGTTGTATTGCAAAAAGTAAACTTATTCTAAAATGGATGAGGCATCAACAAAAAGAAAATTCACTACAGTGTTGCCAACATTTCAACAACTTTAATAGTAAATTTTCTGTTGTTGTAATGAAATATCCAAGCCAAGCTCACCTTATAAAAGAAAGAGATGTTTTTTAGCTCAGAGTTCTGGAGGTCAAGGATATGGTACTGACATGAGCTTGCTTTCTATGAAGGTCTCTTGATAGATGACATCACAGCAACTGAACATTTATGAGACAGAAAGACCATAGCTCACAACAGGAACCCAGAGATCCAGTGGAAACTAAGTGAGGTCCTATGAGAACTCTGTTCATTATTTCCTCAATTAACTGACAGCTTCTCCAATTACCTGAATTCCTACTACATCCATAAGGAAGACTAAACTTCCAACACAGAAAACCTTCACATACATGCACATCTGTACTATAGTGCTGTTCAATGACTCTCAGATAGATACCAGATGAACTTCCTCTATTTAGCAGGTCTAAAATAGAATCTTTTTTAAGAACTGATATGTATTCCAGAATGGCCCTGATTAGAATATATTTTTATTTCCTATTTTTGTAACCAGAGACTCTAGACTTCTCTGCTTTCATACTCTTCTTCTTTTATTTTTTGTCTGTTTTCTGGAAATACCAAGTAATGGTGTTAATTCTCTAAGAATCCAAATATTTTGTATTTTTTCTCTGCCTACATATTTCATTATAGTAAAAGAAACAATTCTAATTTTAAGGAGTAAAGACAAAAACAATTACTTAAAACTAATAGAATATTATCCTAAGTAGAAAAAAGACAATTCATACTTCATTCTTAGTAATAATGTAAATTATAAAATAATTTAAGCAAGTCAACTTTCACCATTTTGTTCATTTACAAAGTTGTTTAGCATTCATTTAGAGCATTATTGAAAATGAAGTAGTGTAAAGTTAAGGAATGTCTATAAAAACAAACATGATATTAGATCAAAAATAATTTTTGGAAAAAATTAAGTATTTACAATAAAATTAAAACTATTGTTGTTCCACCTTTTTTACATTTTGTTAATTTTATATGGTTTTGAATTTGCTGATATCTAGTGATATTATTATTTGTTCTAAAAAAAGATACACTTAGAACTGGAGATCTAGGTCAAATTGTAAAATACCAGCCATTAGTGAACAAAGTGCTTGTATGGCCACAAAAATGAAAAAGAAAAAGAAGACACATTTATCAAGATTTATCAAGGCTATCTTGTGTACCAGATCCTTTGTTATCCCTGGAGCAAATGCTTTATGATGGAGTTGGACACATTGTAGAGCAGATATAAGGAAACAGAATTTACATCATCTCACAAGTGGATAATTTTGATAGTTGTAGGAAGGTTCTCTATTTCTTTAAGGCAATAATTGATTAGTCAAGATGATCTAAATTGAATTGTCTAGTCCTGCTTCAGAATATATGAAGACACACAATATGAAATTGATGGAAGATGTGAATGCAAATCTACATGTTACACACAACTATGTCTAATATTGAGCTGTCCTTGAAAAGTTACTCAGTTAACAACCTTGAAAGTGTGTGTGTATAATTAAAGTATATATATATATATATATATATATGTATATATATACATATATATATAATAATTAAAATAGAATTAAATTAATTAAAATAGAAGAAAGAGGTTATAAACCACAGAAAGTTTTTACGCTTTTATTTCATATGGAATAAATAGATGTACCCTTCCAGAGTAAAGAAGAACTATTTTAGGAATTTCAGATCAGAGTATGTCTCTCATTTTTCTGTTACTAATTATGACTTTTGCATTCAGTTAAAAAAATGTTTAAGCATGGCCAATTGGATAGAAATTATTTTATCTAACTGATTTATTGACTTATAATTACAAGGAAATATTGCCTCATAAGAAAATTTATTTGTAAATTTCATAATCCATTAGCTCAAAGTCATCTACAAAGTAAAAAATGGCTTCTCCATTATAGAACCACAAATTAAACATAAGGAAAATTGAAGCTATTCTTTTGGAAAATAAGTATTTTATTTACTAGAATATTCACATAAGACTCACGATACAAAGAGTTCCAGATCATTTACTGAGAAAGCAACTGGAGTTATAACTTTCAAATGGAAAAAAAGAACAAAGAATTTTATTGAAAAGTGATTTAGTGGGACGGGTTTTAGGAAGAAGGATTCATGTGGATTCATATATACATTAATAAATATGTTAAATTTGTAAATGCATAAATCTTAAATGTAAGGATTTTTAGGGACTTATACCAAAGGATTCATTCATCTACTGAGGGGTATTTGAGTTGGTTCCATATCTTAGCTATGGTAAATAATGCTGTAATAAACTTAATTATTCTAGTAACTTTAGTATGGCCTTGTTTGTGATTGGTTGAGTAAATGCCCAAAAGTGGTATTGCTGGGTCATAAGGGAGCTCTATGTGGAGTCTTTGACACTCCCACAAACAATAAAGGAGGACTCCCTTTTGGCTACATCCCCTCCAGCATCAGTTATTATTAGATTTCTTGATTATAGCCATTGTAGCTGGGGTGAGGTAGAATCTCAATGTTGTTTTGATTTGTATTTCTTTTATGGCTACTGAAGTTGGCCACTTGTTGATGGGACAGTTGTTTCTTTGAGGATTTGTTGTTGGGAGATTTAGTTTTTTGTGTTCTAAGAATACTTTAGATGTGATACCATTGCCCATTATGTGGCTAGTAAAGATCTTCTCCCAATTTGTGGGCTTTCTATTGATCTTGCTGTCTATGTCCTTAGCCCTGCAGAAGCTCTGCAGCTTCATGTACTACCATTTGTCCAACCTTTCTTTGATTTCTTGTGTTTCTGGATCTTTATTACAAAAATTTCAGCCTGTGCCAAGGAGCCCTAGAGTTTCTCCTATTTCTTCCTGTAATGTTTTCAAGGTGTTTGCTTGACTTTGAGGTCTCTGATCCATTTGGAGTTGATTCTAGTGCAGGGTGATATATAATTATCTAGCTTTAGTTTTCTACAGGTGTTTAACCAAGAAAATGTTTTATATATATATATATATGCTATATATATATGTATATATATATAAATGTTATGTATATATATATGCATACACACACACACACACACACACACACACACACACACACACACATGCCCAATGAAATTCTATGCCTCCATCAGAAAGAATGACATAGCCTTATTTGTTAGGAAATGGAAAGACTTGGGAAAAAATTATATTAATGTAGTAAGCCAGGCTCAAAGAAGCATAGGTCTCATTTTTTCCCTTATTTTCAATAATTAGTATAAGTCTAGGATAAGCAGAAAAGATCAAAAGCTATGTAAATATGGCCATATAAGATGATGTAAAAGTGAAATGAACCCCAAGATAGGGACACAACTGTTTATTTGTTTTTTTTTCTTGCTTGCTTTTGCTTGTAGTGTATACAAAATGTGCTATGTGATCTATTTTTTTTACTTCTTTTGTATGTGCTTCCTCCCATGGTATAATCCCTGTTATCACTGTATTTGACATCAGTGACCTGCATCTTGTACATACATGTTTCTAATTTGGGGAGGTGAAGGGAAATAACAAATTGCTGAAATAAGAATACAAGTTTACCCGTTGTAACAATGAGATGTACAAGACACTATGTTGAAAATGAACTTTACAACTTGGGAGGGGGGGTTAGGGATGTGGGGAGGGAAGTGATGTTAGACGACAAACTAAAAAGTGGGTAACAAAGCTGGATAGGAAATGTACTCATCACCTTACTCTTGTAACTGTTACCCCTCTGTACCCTATTTTTACAATAAAAAAATAAAAAAAAAGAACCAAAGGTTTCAAGGTTGCTAGACATGTTCTCAAGATAGAGTCTTCCTTTTGTCTGAGCCTAATTCTAAACTGTGGTCTTCCTATTTTGTGCTTCTTAGTACAGTTGAAACATCAGGCTCATTACCACCATTCCCACTTCTTCTGTGGAGAGGTGGCTTTCCAGTTACTCAAGTAGCTGCAATTGTAAGCATGAGCCATTGAACGTGTCTGGAGACTATGTTTCACATAAAGTGATTATTCTCTTTTGTTTTAGGGCCAACAATTTAGCCTAAAAAAATAGAAAAAAAATAAGTACTATTTTTAGTAAATTTTGTTCTTCAAAAGTTCTTGGAGTTAGGCTTTCTCTTTCTGAACTACAGTGGACATTAAGTCAAATTTGTTTGTGAAGCTGATTGTTAATGGTAATACTTATTTCTTTATGCATCCCATAAAGTCCTTAAACATTAGTCTAAGGCGGTACAGTTGTAGAGATCAGTTCTTCAATACTTCTTTCTACCCATATTTGTATTACTGATGGATAAGTAACTTTCTTATGAGAATAAGCATATAGAATATTCACATCAGTATTTGCTAGACATTCTTTCATCTCATCCAGATTCTCAAAATTATTAGATAAATGTTTGAGAAGTATTCCCTTATAATGTTCTGAAACTTGGTTGTTTCTGTGGTGCTGTTTCCATTCTCATCTCTGGGTTTATTTATTTGGGTGTGCTCTCTTGTTAAGGGTCTGTCAATTTTGTTAATTTTTGTGAAGAACTAACTATTTTGTTAATTATTTCTATGATTTTTTGGAATCTAATTCATTTAATTCTGGTTTTATTTTAAGTATTTGTTTGTGTCTACTGGATTGGGGTTTGGCTTGTTGCTCTTTTATAAGGAGCATCAAGTGCATCATTAAATTGCTGGTTTGAGAGCTCTCCAATTTGTGGATGTATGAACTCAGAGCTATGAATTTTCCACTGAGTACTGCCTTTGCTGTGTCCCAGAGGAGCTGGTAATTTGTATGTTCATTTTTGTTAAATATCATAACCATATGAATTTCTTTTCAAATCTCTTCCATGACCCAGTGGTGGTTCAACAGTGTGTGGTTCAGCCTCCATGTGTTACAGGATTTTCTTTGGTGGCATTTGGTGTCAAATTCTAATTTTATTCCCTTGAGGTCTGAGAAAATGCAGGGTATAATTTCAAAGTTTCTATGTTTGGACAGATTTGCTTTGTGACCTAAAATGTGGTCTATTTTGGAGAATGTTCCATGTGCTACTGAGAAGAATGTGTTCTGTTGTTGATGGGTGAAATATTCTATAGAGGTCTATTAAATCTAGTTGGTCTATGTAGTTGTTTAGATCTGCTGTTTCTCTGTTGAGTTTTTGCCAAGTTGATCTAGCCAGAGGGGAAAGTCATGTGTTTAAGTCCCCCAAAATTAGTCTTTAGATCTATGTGTGATTTTAAGGAAAGTAGTATTTCTTGGGTAAATTTGGGTACTCTCGTGTTTGGTGATTAGATATTTAGAATTGTTATATCCTCCTTTAGTAGATATCCTTTTATTAGTATGTAGTATCCTTGTTTTTTCTCTTCTCGCTAATTTTAATTTGAAATCTATTTTATCTGGTATTAGGATTGTGACACCAGCCTGCTTGTGGGGGCTGTAAATTCCTGACATATTTGATTCTACAGCCAAAACAGAAATCTGTTCTTATCCCAGACCTATACCTACATTTCTCAGTGTATTTACTTTCAAATTACCTGAGAGTGTTTTTCATACTTCGTGTTTGCCACTTCTTACATCTATTTCTCAGATGAATTTGGAAGAGCATTTTTTGGAGTGGAAATACTCCAGAATATATAGACACTGATGAATTCAAGTTCTTAAAAGATTTAATATTAGAGTAACCATGGTAACTAAAATAACATGGAAGTGAAAATTATCAGTCACAGAATATCTAATGCAAACAATCACCCTATGGTTTATCCATCCTTGGTTTGTGTTAAGAATTTCCTATCCACTGGCAGGTTCACTATCATGACAACATGACAATGACATAAACCTGGCTTCTCCCAGCCATCCCAATTCTAGTTGCAATGGAATAAGTTTGTTTGTTTTTTTCACTTTAAGGAAAAGTTTATGATCATATTGTTCTCTATTTCCAATTTGCATATCAAGTTTCCATAAAATGTAAATAAGATATATTTCTTCCTTGAATTATTATTCCTGTATCGACTCTTACTTTTTATTGATGTCCAGATGATAGCTATCAAAAGTTAAAAGTTATCCAAAGTAACCAAAGCAACCCAGATTTCTTTACCTTAAAGTGTCTTTTCCTCCAGATCCTTTGCAAGTACCAACCCTTTGACTTCTCATTAGTCATACTCTGTGCCACTGGCTTTGTGGGAATTATAGTCTCAGTGAGAGGTCAGTTTTATGATTTTCATTGTTAGAGAATGCACTGGATATCAGGAAAATGTTATTCCATAAAATTTATTCATTATTATAAATACAAATTAAAAGGGGATACGACTGATCATTTTAATAGCTACTAAGATTTTTTTCAGCACTGAAATATTAAAAATCTACTTTGGGCTTCAAATACAAGGAAAAGATATTCAGTTATTTCTTAATCTGTGAAAAGATATTGTGTGCTTTTACTAGCAATTACCAATGTTTCACACAAAGTATTTATGCTTTACTTTAAAAAAAGAAAATATATGTGAACTATTGTGAAGTTAAGGAGCCCACAGTACTTTTGGAATATATGACTATTTTTTACTCAGTAATTGTAAATGTAAAATAGTTTTAAAATTTATCCTGAATCTCAATTTTGCCACATGGTGAAATGATTAAACTACCTGGAAATAAATTAATTAATAACTAGTAGAAAAGTCTCAAAGACCTGATTACTACTTAGGCAGTACACAAAAAGAAAGTGGCCTTTAAAAATAAGACTACATTTAAGAGATGGAGTGTGACTGAGATTTTAGATAATCTGAATCACTTTTTCCCCCTGCTGAGCTCAAAGATATTGAGTTCAAACCCAACCATTACAAAGAACAAAAAAGAAAAACTACAGCTAATATTTTTTATGTAATTCAGTAGAAATATATTAGTCACACATTACTACTGCAGTTTAATGTATGTGTAAAGAACCATGCCTATAATTTTGAAATGCATAATTTGTACTCTTCCAAAGAGAACTTGTGCAAACCTTTCCTGCACGAATGCATTGGGAAAAGATTCATACTTCATCTTAATGAAAAAAATTATATGAGTGATCCTTTTGTTACACAAACATGAATAATTTCGTGTTTCAGTAGTTTTGTAATTGGAAATATTATATTGTTTTTAAAACTTTTGGCTAAGAAGTCATTATAGGAATTTTTTAATAAGTTTTATTTTGAAACTTATTAAAGTACTATACAGAGAGGTTACAGTTACATAAGTACAGTTATGAGTACATTTCTTATCAAGCATTGTGGGCTCCTCCTTTGTTTTTCCCCTACAATCACTTTCTTCTCAGCCCTACAACTACACTCCCCCCAACCTAAATTGTAAAGATAATTTTTCAACATAGTTTTCAACATTGTTACAATGGGTCAACCTGCATTCCTTCTGAAACATTTTATTTTTTCCATTCCCTTCTCCAAATTATGCCTACATCAAATACAGTGAAAACAGGGGTTATCCTGTGGAGGAGGAACATACAAAGCAACAAAAAAAAATCAATGATAATGTATAAATATGCTAGAAACAATAGCAAGAAAGGAAAAAAAAAACAGTTGTGGCCCTATCTTGGGGTTCATTTCAATTAACTTCATCTTATGTGGTCATATGTACAGAGGTTTTGATGTTTTACTCATCCGAGACATATACTAGTTACTGCAAATAATAGAAACCATTGGACCTATGTTTCTTTGGGCCTGGCTTATTTCAATTAATATCATCTTGTCCAAATCTTTCAATTTCCTAACAAATGAGGCAATGTCATTCTTTCTGATGGAGGTATAGAATTCATACACACACACACACACACACACACACACACACACACACACACACACAAATATATACCACATTTTCTTGATCCATTCATCTATTGAGGGGCATCTGGTTTGATTCCATATCTTAGCTATGGTAAATAATACTGCAATAAACATGATTGTACTGGTAGCTTTAGTATGGTCTTGTTTGGGATCATTTCATGAAATGGGCAAAAGTGCTCTATGTGGAGTTTTTGAGGAAACTCCATACTACTTTCCAAAGTGGTTGAACAAGTTTACATTCCCACCAATGATGCCATAGAATTCCCTTCTTGCCACATCCCCTCCAGCATCTGTTGTTATTAGAGTTCTTGATTTTAGCCATTCTTACTTGGGTGAGGTGGAATTTCAATGTTGTTTTGATTTCCATTTCTATTATGGCTAGAGATATTGAGCATTTCTTTCATGTGTCTGTTGGCCCTTCTTTTCTCCTCTTCAGAGAAGTTTCTCTTTAAGTCTTTAGCCCACTTATTTACCGGGCAGTTGTTTCTTTGAGGATTTGTTGTTGGGGGATTCAATTTTTTGAGTTCCAAGTATATTTTAGATATGAGACTGATGTCCATTGTATAGCTAGTGAAGATCTTCTCCCAATTTGTGGGCTTTATATTGATCTTTCTTGCTAGGTTCTTTGCCATGCAGAAGCTCTGCAATTTCATGCAATCCCATTTGTCCAATTTTTCTTTGATTTGTTGTGTTTCTGGGTCTCTATTAAGGAAATTTCGGCCTGTGCCAAGGAGAAACCTTAGGGTTTCTCCTATTCTGTCCTGCAATGTTTTCAGGGTGTCTGCTTTGACTCTGAGTTCTCTGATCCATTTGGAGTTGATTCTGGTGCAAGGTGATATATATGGATCAAGCTTTAGTTTTCTACGTGTGATTAACCAATTTGCCAGCACCATTTACTGAAGAGACTGTCTTTCTCCCATTCTACTTTTTAGCTCTAGGTTTGTGGGTTCATTTCTGGGTTTTCAATTTTATTCCATTGGTCCTGAGGTATTTACTTGTGCCAGTACCAAGCTGTTTCGATTAATATGGCTTTGTAGTAGAAATTGAAATTTGGTATTGATATCCCTCCAGTAATGTTCTTTCTGTTAAATTGAAGAGAAGTGGAGAGAGTGGACATCCTATCCTCGTTCTGGGTTTAGAGAAAATGGCTTTTGTTTTTCACCATTAATTATAATGCTGGCTGTAGGTTTGTCATACACAGCCTTTATAGTATTGAGGGAGGAATGTTCCATGGATTCCTAATTTTTCCAGAGCCTTCATTATAAAGGGGTATTGGACCTTGTCAAATGGTGTTTCTGCATCTATTGAGATAACCATGTGTTTCTTATCCTTGTTCTTGTTGATGTGATGAATTATATTAATTGTTTTGCATATATTGATCCAGTTTGCATGCCTGAAATGAATCTTATTTTATCTTGGTGTGTGAATTTTTTGGATATATTGTTGAAGTCGATTGGCCAAAATTTTGTTGAGAAGTTTTGAATCAAATAAATGTTCATCAAAGAAATGGGTCTATAGTTCTCTTTCTTTGGTGAGTCTCTGCCTGGTTTTGGGATGAGGGTTATGATGGCTTCATAGAAAGAGTTCAGTATTGAACTTTCTCTATCAATTTCATCGAAGTGTTGGAGGAATATTGATGTGAGTTCTGCTTTGAAGGCCTTGTAGAATTCTGCTGTAAATCCATCTAGTACTGGACTTTTCTTAGATGGGAGGTCTCTTATTGCTATTTCTATTTCAGTGCTTGATATGGGTCTATTAATTTGTTTTAACTCTTCTTGGTTTAGTTTCAGCATGCCGATATTTGCTAATAAATAGTCCATTTCTTCCATATTCTTTTTATTATTTTTATTGTGAAAATACCATATAGAGGTGTTACAATTACATGGGCAAGATAATGAATACATTTTTTTATCAAAAATTGTTGTCTCCTCCTTTGTTTCCCCTACCCATTCCATATTCTTAAACTTATTAGCATTAAAGTTTGAGAAGTATTCTCTTATAATGTTTTAAATCTTGGTTGTTTCAGTGATGATGTTTCCATTCTCATCTCTAAGTTTGTTTATTTGGGTGTGTTTTCTGATAAGATTTGTTAAGGGTCTTTCAATTTTGTTAATTTTTTCAAAGAAACAATTATTTGTTTTGTTGATTCTTTCTATGGTACTTTTAGATTCTAATTTAATTCTGATTTAATTGTAATTATTTCTTTCCATCTACTATATTGGGGTTTAGCATGCTTCTCATTTTCAAGGAAGCTCAGATGTCTTATTAAATTGTTGGCTTCAGATCTCTCCAATTTCTTTTTTTTTTAATTTTATTATATTTTATTTGTGAACATACTCTACAGAGGGGTTACAATTACATGGGCAGTATAATGCATACATTTCTTACCAAGCATGGCAGCCTCCTCCTTTGTTTACCCTTCACGTCCCTTCCCAGCCTCCCCCTCCTAATCCTTGACATAGGAACTCAGAGCTATAAACTTGCCTCTGAGTACTGCCTTTGCTGTGTCCCAGATGAGTTGGTAATTTGTGTTCATTTTTGTTGAGTACCGTGAAAAACTGAATTTCCTTTCTAATGTTTTCCAAGACCCTGTTGATTCAAGAGTGTGTTGTTCAGCCTCTATGTTTTACAGGAATTTCTTTCTTGGCTTTTGGTATTGAGTTCTAATTTTATTCCCTTGTGGTCTGAAAGCATGAAGGGTACAATTTCAAGTTTCTGAATTTGGACAAGTTTGATTTGTGACCTAAAATGTGGTCCATTTAGAAAAAAAATATTTCATGTGTGGCTGAGAAAAACGTGTATTCAGATGTAACTGGGTGAAATCTTCGGTAGATGTCTGTTAAGTCTAGTTGATCTATGCAGTTGTTGAGCTCTGAGGTTTCTGTGTTGAGTTATTGCCTAGTTGGTCTATCTAGAGGAAATAGTGGTGTGTTAAAGTCCCCAACAATTAATGTCTTTGGATCTATGCGAGATTTGAGGGAAAGTGGTGTTTCTTGGAAAAATTTGGATGCTTTGTTGTTTGGTGAATAAATATTCAGAATTGTAATATCTTCCTGAAAGAGAGATCCCTTAATTAGTATTATCTCTTCTTGCTAATTTTAATTTGAAGTCTATTTTGTCTGATATTAGGATCACAATTCCTGCTTGTTTATGGGGGCCATTTCCTTGGTAGATTTTTTTAATTTAATTTTATTTTATTTGTGAACATACTGTAAAGAGGAGTTAAAATTACATGGGCAGGATAATGCATACATTTCTTACCAAGCATTAAAGACTCTTCCTTTGTTTAACCTTCAAATCCCTTCCCAGC
>NW_012267342.1:4790827-4798125 GCF_000151885.1 Dipodomys ordii
AGGGTTAGGGAGAGATGTGGGTAAAAAATAGGAATAGATTGGTGTGGGGAGGCACAGGGAGATTTAACTATGTCCTAATCTCAATGCAGGAAATAGGTTAGGCATGATGCTAGTAGAGAGAGAGAGAAAAAGAAGAAAGGGAAAGGGAAATGAAAAGAGAACAGAAAAAAATAGAAACCTAAAAATTAATATTATTATGGAGATTAAAAGACAATCTATTTAGAGAGGAGTGTGAATATATTGAGAGAAGGGTAGGGACATAGAGGAGATGTGAAAAAGATGTCTGCTCCTTGTCAGTTCTTGCTGGGGTTGAGTAGAATCTGCTTGCCCGCTGCGTCTGTCTCCTTCGTCCCAGACTCTCTGTGGCTCAGGTTTGGGTGCCCTGCGGTCTCCGCTGCGACCCTGCCGCCGCTGCGGCCGCTGCTGGCAAGCACTCAGATGTGTCTCCTTGCCTTGGCTTCCCCTCTCTTGCTTAACTCTTTGTCCTGTGATGGCACACTTGGTGTTATTCTCTGGCTTAGGACTGTTCACTGGAGCTCTAAAACTGCTTTCTATGCGAGAGCGTGTTCAGATTCCAGCTTCTCCTCCCTGCTTGGTAGATTTTATTCCAGCCTTCCACTTTCAAAATATGTTTTTTTTTATGGACAAGGTGTGACTCTTGAAGGTAGCAGATAGAAGAATCTTGTCTTATAATCCGACTAGACAGTCCACGTTGCTTAATTGGAGAGTTTAGTCCATTAATGTTGAGAGTTTTGACTGAGAGGTGTTTGGTAGTTCCTGCCATGTTATCCACTTCTTGAGGGCTGTGACAACTGGTTTCTTCCCATGGTTCTTGGATTCTCAGTTTGAGTGCAGTTTCTTGGCCTTTGTTGTGGTCCTGTTGGTTTTCTATATGTAGACATCTTTAAGTATCTTTTGTAGAGATGGTTTGGTGGAGATATATTGTTTCAGTTTTTCTTTGCTCTGCAATGTTTTTATTTGTCCTTCCATGATGAACTAGAGTTTAGCAGGATACAGTACTCTTGGTTGATAGTTGTTTGTCTTCAGGGTGTGGCAAACTTCATTCCAGGTTCTTCTTTCTTTAATTGTCTCCGCTGAGAAATCAGAGGTTATTCTAATTTATTTCCCTTTATAGGTGTTTGATCTTTTCTGGTTGGCAGCTTTAAGGATCCTTTCCTTGGTCTGAATTGATCCTGTGGGGATAATGTGAAGGTGGGATGTCCTGTTCTACTCTGGTCTATTTGGGGTTCTAAAAGCTTCTTGTATCTGAGTAGGCCTATCTTTTTGCATGTTTGGGAAGTTCTCTGCTAGGATCCTGTTAAACAAATTTCCTAGACCATTAACTTCTGCCTCGAGGTGCTCCTCTACACCCATTATCCTTAGACTAGGCCTTCTGATAGTATGTTGAGCTACTGTGCACTTACACTTTTCTGGTGGTTTATTGGAGATAAGAGTTTGGTGGACTTTCCTGGACTGTCCATGGACTTTCCACATACAACCTGGCTTTGAACTGAGATCCTCGGCCTCCTGAGTAGCTAGGATTACAGGAGTGAGCGATCTGCATGGGGCAATCCAAATGTTGAATCTATCATATTTCTTTGATTTGTTTTGGATTATTTTATGTTATTTTTCTATAATGTATAAGTTTTCAATCCCAGAGATTCGATCTTCTTCAGGGTCTAACCTACTGTCAAGACTTTCTATTTTTTTTTTATTACCTTTCCTACTAACTTGGCTGCTTTGGTGGCTTCAAATTCTTTGTTTTAGTTTTGTTTTAGATCTTTTTGAAGTTCTTTATTCCTTAATTCGATGTTCAGTGTTTATTCTCAAGTCACTTTGTTGATTGTTTTTGGTTTCCTTGGACTCCCTTTCCTTCTGACATGTTCCATTCAGCATTCCCTTTGTGGTCTCCCTGGATTCCTTCAGCTGTTTGTGAATTCCATGAATGCCTCTATTGATTTTTGTTTATTCTCATCTCGCTCACACAATTCCTGTATTACTCTTTGATTAGCTTCCTCATGCTCACACAATTCTTGTATTTCTCTTTGACTGTTCTCAGCCTGTTCAGTGAATTCCTGTATTTCTCCTTTCTTAACCTGCTCACAATTCCTGTATTAATCTTTGATTAGCTTCCTCACACTGATGAGATTCCTGTATTAATTTTTGGTTAGCAGCATCATGCTCATGAAGTTCCTTCATTCATCTTTTGTTAGCCTCATCTTGTTCCCTATCAAGCTCACACTGAGTCCTTTGCAGTTTTCAATTTTTTTTTTCATTCACCATGTTTACCAACAGTGTTTGCAGAGCTTTTTGGAACTCTTCTCTGGATTATTTATTAACTGATCTGTCACCTGATTATCATGACTGGGAGTTGACATACCTTGACTTGCCATTTTTCTTGTGTGTCTCTAGCTTGTTCTGCCCATTTTGTATGAAAGTAACACCAATTTTGTGCTAGAACATTATTTTAAGGCAAATGTCAGCAAGTGCTGTAGTTGCACAGTCAAAATAGCTGCAGAAACAATCTAGTTCAACAGATACAATCTATCCAGAATTAAATTGCTCTGGATTAGTGGGCTAAGAACATCAAAGTGGGATTCAGCAGACCAGAAGTTAATGTGTTTAAGGAGAAATTGTGAGGAAACAGGAATAGAGGGATGCGGAGAGGTAAAATAAAGAGTAAATTTAACCAAGTCCTAATCTCAGAGAGGGAAATAGATAGAACAGAATGAAAGGGAGAGATTTAAAAAAAGAAAAACAAGAAAAAAATGAAAAAAACAGAAAGTTATATTTTAAAAAATGAAACACTTAAAATTATATAAATATAAAGAAATGATATTGAAAGAAGAAAAGGATAAGATGAGAGGAGTTGAGATATAAGAAGGAAAAATGAAAAAAATAAAAAATAAAAAAATTAAATGGAATACTTAAAAACTATATAGTTATACAGAAATAACACTATTATTAAAGAAGCTAAGCCTACGAGGTTGTGAATTGAGTAATAAATTTCTAAATTAAGTAAGTTCACCATGAGGGAAAGGGTCTAATAATCGACAACAGGCATATATGTTGGGATGAGTAGAACAACAGTTAAGTCATGCAAAGAAGAAAAGAAAAAAAAAACAAAGGTTAAGAGATTTAAATACACACACACACACACACACACACACACCTAAAATAAAAATTATGAAAGAAAAACATAGAAAACAATTTTTACATAATAAAATAAAATAGGTAGAAAAACGAGTTATTTGAATTTTTTGGGAGTGGGTAGGCAAATGTTGTCTCTCCCCAGTCATTTGGTGGAGTCTCTGGATTACTTGTGGTGTTTGGTTTTCCTGTGGCTTGGATTGGTTTCTTAAGTCAGTTTGTTTGAGCAGGCAGAAAGAAAATCTTCCTTACCCAGGACTTTGTTATCCTCCTCCCTGGCTATTTCAGTGGGAGGGAGATCTGCTTTGAGTTTCACAAAAGAGGGAGATGGTTGTTTCCTCTAGTTTGGAGTTGCTGTTCTGAGGCTAGGTTCTGAGTGAGGTTGAGGTCTATCAGCAATCAGTAGGTTTTCACTGAGGGGCTAACTCCTGAGACACTCACAGAGTCCAGCCTGGAGTCATTCTCAGGGTTTATGTTTACTGAGTTTCAATTGTTTGTCTGTTACCCTTCCTTCTGTCTAGGCTGCAGTGGGGAGGGGCAGCCTCTGGTTCTGTTTACCCAGTGAAGAAAGTCACTCCTCTGGGGGCGGAGCTTTCTCTGTCTGGGCAGGATGACCTTCCCTGGGTGGAGCTGAGCCTGGCAGGTCAGGTCAGGTTCCTGTGACTTGCTAAATGGCTCCTATTGTTTTATTCCAAGGTCTGAGTTGGAGGTAGCTGCTCAACAGGGCCTTTGTCAGTATCAAAGATGGAGATTTTTTCCCATCCTTGGAGAGGAGCTACCTTCTCATGCTGCTCTGTGGTTCCTGGGCTGTCGGTGGTCTACGATCAGCAGGATGACGATTTCTGTTCTTGCTGGTGGTGAATAGAATCTGCTCACACACTGTGTCTGAGCCTTTTTCCAGGACTCTCTTTGTTGATGTGGCCATGGTAGTAGCCACCAGCAAGTGCTCACATCTGTCTCCTTGACCAAGCTGCCTCCATTTCCCCTCTGCAAACTCTCCCTACTGTGATGGACCACTTGATGTGATTCTCTAGCCTAGAACTTTTCACTAGAACACTAAAACTGCTTTCTATGTAAGAGCTTACTTCTCTTCTACCATCTTCCTCTGGACTCTAGGAATTTCTTATGATTATTAAACATAGATTGATCTCTGACTTTAACAATAAAATGTTCAGTTTATATTAAAAACACTAGCAGTGAAAATCCGAGTTAGTTTCTTTTGTGTATCGGTGGCATAATAAATTAGGTTTCTGTAAACATATACTTTAAATTTTAAAAATGCTTCAAGGCCAGGTGCTGGTAGCTCAAGCCTGTAATCCTAGCTACTCAGGATGCTGAGATCTGAGGATTGGCGTTCAAAGCCAGTCTGTGTAGGAAACTCCGTGAGACTCTTAGCTCCAATAAAGCACTAGATAACCGGAAGTGACACTGGGGCTCATGCGGTAGAGCTCTCACCTTGAGCTGAGGAGCACAGGGACTGCACCCAAGCCCAGAGTTCAAGCCCCACAACCAACCAAAAAAAAAAAAAACCCTTCAAAATATTGTCTTATATTCAAAATCTGTTGGTAGGATTTTTCAAGCAATTGTTTAAAAATGTCTGCACGAATAGTAGACTACAAATTTTTAAATCAATAGAGTAAATTCCACTATCTATAATCAATCTCATGAATATCCAATTGTTCCAAGTGAGTAAAGCATTTTCTATAAAACTGAGTTTGATAAGCTAACATTTATTATGTTCCTCTGATACACAGATACATTTTTAGAGTTAGGTTTCAAGGAATTTGAAATCCTCATTTAAATATTACATAATCAAGGAAAATGAATTAAGCATATTAATTAAAAAACTTACAAAATTCTTTCTTTAGTCTAAATTACCTTTAAAAAATAGTGTATTTGAAATCACAATACTGAAAGATTTCAGAGTATATTTTGAATATAATTTTTCTGTCATATTTTTTCTGTTTTATTTCCTATTCGCATACCTCAAATTTCCATAAAATGCAAATAAGCTGTAATTCTTTCTTGAAATACTATTCCTTAGTTTTATGCTCCACACTTCTACATAGTTTTATATAGCAAAAGAAATTAAAAGTAAATTATGGTCTATAGCAGATGTACATTATTACAAACTAATACAAATAACTTGATTTAGTATATTGCTTATTAAAATTGTCTAGTCTGATTGAAAATATGTAGACAGAATCTGGACACCTTGCTACTTTTTTGCCATAACTTACTGGGCAGCTATAAATAAAGAGAATAGACATTTTCCTTTGAAGATTAATGGCCATTAGAAATGTAAATACTGTAGAGTGTTACTCTAGTGCATGCACAGGCCCTTTAATGGCATAGGTAATTATTACTTCTGTTGTTCTTCTCATTATCATTTTGTTGCATTTGAAATACTTGTTAGCAATCTACTCCATTGAAGAAACAGATAACATGCCATTACAAGGGTTGACACAAAACAGCCTTCAAGTGTGTGGCACTAATTAAATTGAAACTTCAAATCACAAATAGAGTTTTTATAACTAATGATGAATGACCATTTTCACGAAACAACATTCAATTATTTATTCAAGAGTTACAAGACCTGCTTTTAATATGTTGTATTAAATCACAAAGAAAACCATTAGCAAAGCTTTTAAGTCTGTCTTTCAAAAGAAAAAAAAATACTAGATTGAGGTTTATCTGGAGACTCAGGGATTTTCCATCTTTTATTTTTCTAATGACACACGAATAAGAATTTCTATCCTCAGCACAATTTACAACCTAACACTTCTCACACAGGTAGACTATAATGTACTCTTTATTAGCAAAGCCAACATTCATAATACTAAAAAGAAGAATTCTCTTGTAACTACAAATTATGGTTTGCATATAGAATATTCTCACTAAGTGTTATGGGCAAATACCAAAAGTGGTATGAGAGCTGGAAAACATTTTGCAAGACCATATCACTTTTTAAAGTTAAAATATTCAGAGTATTCATAAGACTATATTTTTTATTTTATTTGTTTATTTTTATTGATTAAATTATTGTATTTGTATGTAGACAATATCTTTGTCATCATTGCTGTCATGCTTTTTCTGTCGCACATTTCTGTTAGGTATGATCTGCCCACTTTAGTTAAAGAAGCTCCGTTCTCTACTAATTCTGTGTTTATGAGTACACACAAGTAGGAAGCATTTCCTTTACTCTGAAACCACTGATCAAATTCTTTTTTTTTTAATTGTGAAAATACCATATAGGGGGGTTACAAGTACATGGGCAAGGCAATGAGTACATTTTTTATCAAGCATTATTGCCTCCTCCTTTGCTTCCTCTTCCCATCCCTTTCCATTTTCCCTGCCCCATCCTCCCCCCATCCCCTGCTTCCCCCTCCGTAACACTCCCCGTCTTGCTCCCTCACCCCCACCCCCGCCAAAGTTGTAAAGTTCATTTTTTGACATAATGCAAAAGACTATTTTTTTACTGTATTAAATCACTAAGCGTTCTTGAAAGAATCTGAACTAAAACATAACATAATGTTAATTTTTAAAAATTCCATACAAACAATATAATATTTGGCTAGCATATTTACCTGACCTAAAAAGCTTGTTTATAACTAGAAAGCTAAAAAACATAATTAAATTTAAGGTAAAGAAGGCAGAATTAAAGGGTATATATTTAGTACCTTTGAAGTTTCATCCTTTAAATGGGAAATCTATTGCAATATTTTTCAATTTGCAAATTTTATTTCACAACTTTACTGTGTATCACAGTATGTTACATTTGATTATGCAAACTATCACGTAATATGAATTATTTCTAAACAGCAATGACTTGATAAATATGACAGATGTGGTCCTATTTACTTAAAAAGAAATTGCTGTTATGCCAGGGATTGAACTCAGTGCCTTCCACGTCCTAATCAGGTTCTCTACCACTTGAATCACACCCGAGCCTCTATTTAGTTTATGATATTTAAGGTAGTGTTTCTCCTGATAACATACTGGGTTGAACTATAGTACTCCTACTTGTGCTTTCTTGGGTTTCTGGTCCCACTGCACCCAGCCATTGTACTTCCTCCATTGTTGGGATACCAGGCACCTGCTACATACCCAGTTTCATAGTGTGATGGAATTTCTTTTTTTTTTTTTTT
>NW_012267342.1:4804851-4897393 GCF_000151885.1 Dipodomys ordii
CTCTTCTCTGTTCTGAAATTCTTCTCTTCCTCTCTTTCTTTTTTTGTTATTTCCCACCTCTGGTTTTTCTCTGAGTGTTCGTCTTTTTGTTGTTGTTGGTCTCTTGGGAAGATTAAGCGTTGGAACTCGAACTCTCTTTTTGGTTGGAGAGAGCTGTGGCGTTTCCCTACTGCCCCGTCGCCATCTTGGTCCCCCCTCCGTGATGGAATTTCTTGAACTTTTATCTAGACTGGCCTCAAATTGTGATCCTGGGATTTCTGCCTCCCAGGAGCCTAAAATTACAGGCTTTGTCACTGTGCCTGCTTTAAGGTCTGTTTTTTATCAAGTCATTTCTCTTATTCCTTACTTGCTATGAAAATCAGTTATCAATCCAAGTTGTAAACCAATTGCATATTATTTAATGACCAACTGAATTCATTAGTTAATATTTAATGACCCATTAATATTTCACAAATATAACATGTTGCATGTAAGGACAGTATTTCATTTATCATGCCTACTACAGTTAGGAGATTGCATTTATACATACTATGATTGCAATTTATGTTTGAATTATATTTTTGATGAATAGGTATTAAGATTCAATCTGAGAATGAAATTAGAGGTCCAGATGACTATCATGACATCAGAATATAACAAAATATAAAAATTTCTCTGGAACTTAAAAGATATCTATCTATTGTCTATAAATCATCTATCTATCTATCTATCTATCTATCTATCTTTATTTAAAATGGAGGGAAAAAGACCAGTGCTTAAATTTGACTAAAATAGTATGTGATAAACACTGGAGCTTTGAAAATACTCTGAGAGGAAATGTTATAATGAATTACTAGGGTTATAATAATGACCTTGCTAGTACGTGTAGTAGCTTGCTAGTTTTCAAAGACAACAATAGCAGTTCTATTATTCAGAATTATGGTACTTATATAAATAATTTTAAACCTTTAATTAGCCCTGGGATTGTAGCTAAGTGGTGGAGTGTTTGCTTAGTGTGTATAAGTTCTTGGGTTTGGTCTCCAGTACTACAAAATAATAGTGAAAAAAACATGTGGATCTAAGGTAATAGTATCTGGTTTATACATCACACATAATTGCTTGGAATGTGGCTAGTAAAACTAAATAATTAAATTACTCCTATTTGAATTTAATTAATGTTAATATAATTAAAGAGATCAGGTTCTGGTGGTTCATGCTTGTAATCTTAATTACTCAGGATCCTAAGATATGAGGGTCTTGGTTCAAAGTTGGCCCAGGCAGGAACGACCATGGGACTGTTTTCTCCAAGTAACAACCAGAAAACTGGAAGTGGTGCTGTGGCTCAAAGTGGTAAAGTGCTAGTCTTGAGCAAAAGAGTTCAGGGACAGCACCCTAACCCTGAGTTTGAGTCCCATAGCTGAATATATTATATATAGGATAATATATATATATATATATATATATATATTACATATTAGGGTATATTCATTGAGCCATTGTTTGCTGCTGACATAATTGGCAGCACATAATTTAAATATCCACCAACTCTAAACTCACTGAGTTCCAGTGTTCTTTATCTTTTGGTGGTTAAACACAAGTAGATTATTGCTCCTGAGGTGTCTGTTTTATAAATTTCTTTTTAAGTTCCTTCCATCTAGTTATATAATATTTCCATAGACAAGTTGCAAATAATCAGTTTAAATCTTCTCTAAGTTTGTCTTTTGAATGTGATTTCCATCTTCAAATTATCATCTAGTGTGAATTATCTATAAGCATAAGTGATTTTATGAATTAGTTTGTCAATATGTTTTCCATGGAGTCATTTTTCATATTTTTATTTTATTTTTATTAGAAAGGCAATGAACAGGGGGAGGGTTACAGCTACTTAGGTAAGGTAATGAGTACCTTTGTTTTTAATCAATGTTACCCCATCCCTCATTATCTCCCACTTACCCCTCCCCACAAGTTGTAAGGTTTATATCTAACATACTGTCAAGTGAGTATCAATGTTGCTTTGGTTCATCCTTTGTCCTGCTGTTTCTATGATTCCCTTTCACATATTCTTCATGTTCAGTTGGCTCTAGTTACCAGCCAGAATATTAATACCAATTATATAAGCAGTCATTTAGCAAATTAATGTATTGTAATTTAAAGGCCAGTTAATATTTCCCATTCCTAATCGGCCACCAATTATTCAAACGAGTGAAGAGGTAGATGCTGTCCTTGAGCAGTCTTAAAGTTCTGGAGCTCTGGAAATAAACCAGTTTACATTCAGAAACAGGCCTAACTACTATTAGGCTCCAGAAGAAGGTGTCCACAATAAATATGAATTTTCCAACAAGCAAAATATATTCATCACATAATAGCATTTCTTTGGACATCCCAATCACCACAATTATTCATTCATTAGATACTGTATGGAGTTGGTTGTAATCCAAATGCCTAAATTGTTTCCAAGGTAGCTTTTAGAGCTAATGGCCTAAGGATGAAAATTAAATTTCTAAGTTATCCTTTGTAGATATAGACTAAAGTACTTAATGATAAAAATCTATGTGAGTGCCTAATTCTATTAAGTGACTTTCTGTTTACTATTTTTTCCTTTCAAAACTTTCAACAAGATGAAGTTTATCTAAAGTACTCTCTTGCCTTACTGTTCTCCCACTCTTTGTCTATCTCTGAGTCTCTATATTAATATGAGGGAAGTATGCAAATTACAGTATTCATTCATATGACATTATTAATAATATTCAGAATATTTTATGTTAGAAGAAGCAGGGGGCAGGCATCATAGTTGTAAGAATGGCAGGCCCAGAGGAGGAAACAGGCATCAGACATAGAAAAAGAATATCACTATTAACAAAAGCAATGTCTTGCTGTGTCATCACTATGTTATTATGTTCAGGCAGAATTTTCACACATTATTGCTGTTATAATCACCAATAATGTAATATGAAGTTTAAATAATTATAGATTCAAAATTGCCAATCAAGACTTGAATCTCAGATTCTTTTTATCTCATATCCTAGATATGAAGAAAGTAAGTAAGTAGGGAGCCTTTATCATTTGGATAAGATTTCCTGACTACAGGGAGATATACTTCTATATGAATATATACATAATATATACATTATGTAAAATATGTCTATCTTCATAAAGCAAATTGATTTAGTTCTCTTTCAGATAAAGCCACAACTTTAACTTTAACTTTTCTCTGTGTGTCTAATGACCTCAATTCAACCAAAAATTTAGTGAGGTCTCCATTTTTTTATGCCACAATAATAAAGTACAAAATTAAAGATGTAAAATTGATATTTATATTATATTAAGCATAATTACAAGTTTTATGACTTTGAAAGTCTTATTTTTGTTCTGTTTTTAAGATAATGTTGAAGATTTTTTCATAGTCAAAATATTTTCTGAATAGCGCTAGCTACTTCAGCTAAGTATATCCATCCATCTATGTATCTCTCCATCCATATAAGATAAAACATTTTCTTTTAAATCAAGTGGTTTTATTAGGCCTTGGTAGTGTGAGAATATTTTCATAAAAATGGAATTTTAACATACATATTAATGAAAAATCAAATTTCTAACATTTGACAGATTCCCTCATTTCATTGTAGGTGACTAGTCTTAGATTATCAGCCTAGTTACATCTAATAAAACCACTTGTGTTCTCCTTGGGCAAATCCAAGAAATTACTTCTTGCCTTCCCCAATGCTACTGATTTGCAAAGTTACTGTCTCCTACAAATAGTTTGAAAGCAAGATTGAAATTGACATTTTTCAGTTAAAAAAATCAACTTTGAAATGAATTCCTCAGCTAAGTAGCAGCTCTACTACTTGACTAGAATAATTCTTTCAGTTGTTTGTGGGCATTAACGTATAACATATATTATACATCTGTTGTTGTATTTTATCATTCCTGCTGGTTTGGCTGTGAGATGAGGCTAGGGCCTCTGTCTGCAGCACCTACTCCCCAGCATTTGGCAGATGGTACAATGAGACAAAGGTTGCTTCAATGATTTTCTCAGAATCAAACAGTTGGGGAATACCAGAGCCAAGTCTGAACATCTGACTCCAGGTCTATTGCTATTTTTACTAAACCATAAGGCTAAGAATATGTTGCAGGTACATCCAATTTTTTTTTCAAAAACAAAATTGTAACTTTGTATGTATGTCACTCTGTACAAAGCATATTTCTTTAGATCTTTGCTGGAACTGCTTCAAGAATATATTCCATATGGTTGTTAATTACAGTGCCTAACTTCATTCCTGTAGAATAGCAGAGCACCAATATCCGACTCATTCCACATAAAAAGCAAATTATCAGGACTACAACTTCAACAACTAAAAAAATTATCTCTGTCTTTAATTAATATTGAGGGCTCATTAACTACAAAATCCAAAATGACTTAATAATACAGTAGAATTTTTAACATAATTAAGAATCAAGGGTGATTACCTGATTGGACACTAGAAATTATTGAGCAGACATTGCAATTTTCATTTCATGTTCTATATTATGATTTCTCTGACATGCTGATTTCATGAAAGAAAAGAAGTTTTAGACTTTAATAGTTTTGAATCATACATTAAGGGGCTATTTTAAGATATGTAAATACACATATATAACTGGGGTTACACAAAATAAAAAGGATATAAAATACTTGTGAAACCTCATATTTCAACATATATACAAAATTAAATGTAAAAAGCATTTTCAAGTTTATTATCTTCACTATTGAAACACTATAGGAATTTAATAATGAATTTGTGGCCAACATGAGTGGCATAACGCCCAGTCTAAAAAACATGAAATAAAAATTAAACTTGTTTTTGTTCTTTATTGAAAGTTGTTCAGTTTACATGTAACGTAAGAGTAGTCTCCTCTAGATCATCCTCAATGAGGAGACACTGTCAGTTTATAACCCAGCAATAAGAAGTTCATACAATATATCCTATGCCTATATTTTATAGATTTGTTGCAAGTCTGACATATTAAAAAAAAAGGTTTGCTTTGAAAATTTTGGAGAACTATTATTCTAATCTAATGAAACCTCCATACATATCAACCTGGTAATAATTTTCCTGCTATAGCAACTTTCTCTAAGAAAGTCAGTCTCAATTTTACAACTGTTGATTTATAGAATAATTCCTGGTCTTCAACCTTGTTATTTCCCTTCCTTATGACATGAGAAATACTTGTTGGTTTCATTTAATATGGTTACTACTCCTGAAGAGAAGAAAAGTTATATACCTGACAATCTATGCAAATCATTAGACATGAGAGTTTGCAAATCATTAGAACAAGGGTGGTAAGATGTAGAGAAATGACATGACCAAGGGAAAGGATTTAAGCTTCTATAGGGAAAAGCTGGAGAAACACACACACACACACACACACACACACACACATACACACACACACACACACACACACCAAAATTTCAGTTATTTTGACAAGGTTTGTTACTCTTGGTCAAGTAGGTTCTAGCTCTAATGGTGATCATCAATCATTCTCCTCTTCATGGAACCGAAGAAAAGAGTGGGAGAAAGTGCTGGGGCATATTCACAAAGTGCACTTGACCCTCAGCGTTAAGCATAAGGGTAGAAGATTCAGATTTCCTCTTGAACCTGTTCAGCATACTTGCCTTCAGCTAAAAATAATCCTATGTCAAAGTGGTGTAGGGCTTATGCATTCAGATTCTAAAGTGTTTTGGAAAAAAGTAACATTAACTTATGGATAAAAACTAAATAAATCATACAAATTTGCCCCAGAGTATCCTGATCCAAAGTGTGAAATCTTTAATATTTGTATTTTAAATCCAAATCATAGCCATACATTGGTTACTTTTCCTTCTTTTCTTGTAATTACTATATTTCTGCTAATTAAAATATTTTCTTCAAGCATTAACAAAGTTTCAAATCTTCATTTATTTGAAAAGTATTGCATCTGAGTCCATACTGCAATTAGAGATAATCCTGTCATATTTCACGGGGCATCTTTCTCCTCCTAAGAAGAAGGAGATAATAAAATCAAAAGCAAAAACAGACAAACAATCCAACTGAATGAACAATGTGAACAAGAAAGAGTGCACGGTGGGAGGGAAGAGACACTATTTCTGTTTTTTACTTTCAGATTCTGCTCAATATTTTTGGGGCTGTCATTTAGTTTCATCCATATTTCACATATACACACACACACACAAAAGCATACAAACACACACATATCAACAAGGTTTGCTACTCAAAGGTATACTTCAGGGAGAGAATGTCTTCAGAGAGACTGGGCACACTCTTGAAAATTGGTTAATTTAGATGTGGACAGACTCTTTCTCTCCATCCTGTTGTTCCTGGCATGGTTGACCTGAGCTAGTACATAGTTTGGCTACATGCCAGACAAGTCATAGTTTATTTTCTTAGACAGGAAATGAGGGTTGGGGCATACTTTTTATTCTTTTTTGTGAATACATATATATATATATATATATATATATACATATATGTATTAAAGATACTGTACAGAAGGGTTGCAGTTACATGAATAAAGTAATGAGTATATTTCTTATTATTACCTCCTCCTTTGTTTTTTTCCCTAGCATCCCTTTCTTCCCCACCTCCCTAACTTCTCCCCGCCCCCCAAGTTGTAAAGTTCATTTTCAATATCTCCTTGTTATAATGGGTAATCCTGTAACCTTATTTCAGCATTTTGTTATTTCCCTTCCTCTCGCTAAAATGTAAATACAAGTTTCAGGGCACCGCAGTCAAATACTGTGAAAACAGGAGTTATACCATGGGGGAAGAACATATAAAACAAACAAAAAATTAAACAGTACATTAAAAACAACAGCAAGAAAGATACAACCACTTGTGTCTCTATCTTGGGGTTCATTTTGCTTAGCATCATGTTATATGGTCATGAATGCATAGCTTTTGACCTCTTCTTCTTGTCCTATACATATACTAGTTTTTGCAGATAAGCCTGGCTTATTTCACTTAATATAATTTTTTTCCATCTTTCCATTTCCTAACAAATGGGCAATGTCATTCTTTCTGATAGAATCATAGAATTCCATTATATATATATATATATATATACCACATTTTCTTGATCCATTCATCTACTGAGCGTCATCTTGGTTGGTTCACTTATGTTTATCCCAGCATTATTTAACATAAATAAGATATGTTTTTGATTCTTTTGGAAGGACAAAATCTCTGGTAATAATTTATTTTCCAGAAGTTTCACAGAGACCATAAGAGACACTGAAAGATATAAAGGGATACTATTGTAAAAAGTTATTTTACCAGGTAGGAAACTTACAGGAGGATTTATATTTCAAAATGACAGGGTCCTAAAACTCACATCAAAAAAAGGTTTTGAAAAGAAAAACATATCTAAGTTTAACCTGCAGAACTCTATCATTCAGAACATAAACAAAAGGTAAGAAAAAGTAGATATTAAATGTGTGGGATGTATATTTTTTAGTGGAACTTTGTATACATAACAAATTGTTAAAGTACTGTTGATCAAGATGTTAATTTAAGACTTACACAATTTTTACCATTTAATAAAATAACTGTGCTTGCTTCAAATCTTCCTTTTTACCAATTTAAACTATTTTTAAAAGACTTTGTAGTGCCATGAATTATGCCCTGACTTTTTAGTAACTCATATTATGTTCATCTCTAGTACTAATGTTAGGCTTGTTGGATATTGATACATATAACTTTTTGATTCAATGAATGTAAAAATGTCAAATTGTTAGAAATTTATTTTGAAAAGCCACAATTGTTAACAATGTCTTTTTTGAGTTGTACATTTTGGTCTACCACTGTGTTATATTATTTTTATATTTAGAATAGTTTCTTCAAGACTCAGAAGGAATTTTTACCTATTAAATATTACATTTCATACTTTGCTACTTTATTTTCACTAAATTTCAAATTGTACTGAAATACTTGAAGAATAGAGATAGAATAACAGAATAAAAATTTTAAAAAGAATGCAATTAGTATAAAGATTAGTTGTAAGTGAACAAAATATTCAAAAACAAGGCCTCATGGTGCAACAGAAGCATGTCTGACTCCAATGTATTTCAAAAGATCAGTGCCAAATTCCCAGATTCAAATTCTCCCCTAACTTTTTCCAGATATAAATTGTTAGAAAATAAAGGAAGAATTAAAGTTAGCATAGAGATAAAAATAAATGTGAAAACACTATATATGTAGGCATATATGTACCTTCCAGCTGTGTGTGTGTGTGTGTGTGTGTGTGTGTGTATTTCTGTAACTTATAGCTATTCAGGCTATTCATTCTTGACCTGATATTTTCTAAATTGAAAAATGGCTAATGAAATGTCCAACAAGCTGTAAGATCTAATGTCAGAGAAACAGTTCATTTGTTCTCTCATGCTATAATTCTCAGATTTGAAACCCATATATCAGAAAACATAAGCTTTGCAGTTAATCTCGCATTTTTATGTCTATCTCTTTTTTAAAATACATCATATCCATTATTTCTTCTTTGATCATGTCGGACTGTAATAATTAGAGATCAGTATGTGTTTATGAGTACATATCCTCATCCAAAGACAAAAATCATTCACCATACTTTAGATCTAAATTTCTAGATTATGTCAATATATTAAGGTTCATAGACAGGTAAAAACAATGTTCTAGTATGACTTTTAAAATGAAATCTTGGTCAGTGTGTGGTTTAATGAAAGTAGGTGCTCTTTTTCTGTGTGTGTTTAGGTACTGTGTTTCAATGACCATATGGCCAGTGAATGAGCAAAATAAATAAATAAATAAGTAAATTAATTAATTTTCAGGGGGCTTTGAGCTGTTTAAAATGTAGGCTCCAGCAGTAGCACTAGCAGTACCTAGATGTTCACAATAATGTAAAGTCTCTGTCTAGCCAAGATGTTTTGAATCAAAATCTGCAGTTTAAATGGATTTTTAGCCAGGTGCCAGTAGCTCACACCTGTAATCCTAGTCCTTAAGAGGCTGAGATCTGAGCACCACAGTTCAAAGCCAGCCCGGGCAGGAAAGTCCTTAAGACTCTTATCTACAATAAACCACCAGAAAACCAGAAGAAAGCATTACTCTTAATATGTCATTGACCAAGTGCTTAGTATGAACTGCAGGGAAGTGTTCACAAGGTACATAACCCACGGAAATCAGATCAGAGAGAAATATTATCATGCTACCTATTAGCATGGACCTGAATCTGCACAAGATAAAATATCCAGATTGATATTATTCTAGGGTCATTTTAGGCTTTCATATTTGAGAAAGCATTGAAATGTCTCTTACTTTCAGTAAAATATTATGATGAAACAGAAATATTTCCAAAACCATTTCACAAATAAATGGGGCATCTTTAAAGACATTCCATGGATTACTCTATCTTACATACTATGCTATTTTAGCTTAATGACTATCATTTATCAACTTCATCATAATGAGAACATAAATACAGTCAAAAATGTAGCAGAAAAGGAGGAATATTTTTGTGTTTTACCTTTTATCAGAACATCATTTTCTGTTTTACCATACTCATGTATATTTGTAGGTTTGTCTGTATATGCATGCTCAATTCTAAGACAGTCTCAATGTGTTTTCAGTCAGCATCTCTGTATTCAACAGTCAGTTCAACTGAATATTAATTGTTTAGAAATCATTTATAGAGCTTTAAAATAAGCATTAAACTTAAAGAAAAGAAAACACTATAGGTTTAGCAGGTTTTTACAATTACACTTATCTGTAAACAATTCAAGAGTATTAACTATGTACAAAAGCCACCTTGTGAACTGAGGGCCCCATGTAAACTAGGGGAATCCTATTAACAGTTGCCTGATGTTTCCATTTTGAATATTCCTGTTGACATTTGTGTTTTGTTAGGGGTCCTGTGTCAGGTTATCTTGACCATTTTTTTATTTTACAGCATTTAGTTTTTGATATTTTTTATTGTAAAGATACTGTACAGAGGGGTTACAGTTACATGAGTAAGGCAATGAGCACATTTCCTATTGAGCATTGTTACCCCTTCCTTTGTTTTTCCCCTACTATTTCTTCTTTCCTCACCTTCCCAACTCCTCCCTCTCCTCCACCCACCATGGGGGAACAACATACAAAAGAACCAAAGAAATCACATAGTACATTAAAAACAACAGCAACAAAGAGAGAAACCTCTTGTGTCTCTATGTTGGGGTTCATCTTACTTAGCATCATCTTATATGGTCCTATGTACATGTTTTTGACCTTTTCTGCTTGTCTGTTAAGATTATCCTAGATGTATACTAGTTATTGCAAGTAAGGGAAACCACGGGACCTCTGTCTGTTTGGGTCTGGCTTCTACTCATTAACCTAACTATTAAAGATTTATACTGGGCAGATAAAATGAAAAGGATTTGATATTTTTTCTGAGAAAAAGATTTGATGGGAGAGACAAAACTCTCTAGGATCTTGCCATGTTAGCATTTAGTACAGTGCAGGAATTAGTTTATGTCTGGCCAGCTTTGGAGTCCTTCCCATATAATCACAGGAAGAAGTAAAGAAGTATTTATTAATTCAGATGAGTTTGTATTGATAGATGAATTGCATTTGCTTTTTCTTTTTCCATTTTGTCATAATTCTCAGCATAAAAAATCTGAATTTCCACTTGCGTATATTTTCTTTTGATGCCAAGGATATATTCAGGAAGCTATTGAAACTGAATTAATTACTAGAATTCTCCAGAAATACAAGAAATTTCTCACATGGATCTAAATGAATGGTGTTTTTAGTTCATTAATTTTGTAAGGCCATTCAGATATCATTTAGTGAGTTGATGGCATGAACACTGTTAGAAATCTGATAATACTACTGAACCTTGTTATTCCATGTCTTCTAAATAACTACACAAACCTTCATAGAGGAGATGCTATGTAAATTGAAAGGATTTGGAGAAAAGTGATTATTGCTAACAGATTATTTCTATGAAAAAGATAGAAGGCTGTTCTGGTATTTTCCACTCATTGAGTGCGGTGTATTTTCTATTTGTCTAATTGTTCATATATATTGAAGACATTTGGCTCTGTTCATAACAGTGGAGCTAAAATGCTATTTAATGAATTAAATCAGTTATATGGTCACTCAGTAAGGCCTTCATGTGATTTCTCAACTCTCTAGGAGAGTCTAGATGACTATTTAGTGTTAACATATTGTATTTGAATGTTAGCCTCGATAAAACTTTTTCTTTTTTACTATGCAGTTGATGAGTAAAATAATCATGGTCAGTTTTTCATTTTAGAATTTTCTATTGATTGAAATAAAATGACTTATCCTATATCTCTTCTAGCATGAAGAGGATATTCAGTGGCAGATGTTAAGGGGTAAAAAATACTAGCAGCAAAGCAGAAAGGCAGATTGTGGCACCATATGGTAGTTGGACCTGTGATATTGGCATCTTTCCTCCTGGGCTTCAATCTGCCAGGCTAACCAGGAGAAGAGGTTGTGCCAAGTGGCAGAACTAATAGGACTTTACCAAGAAGAGGTAGCAACTGTCAGATGGCCAGTCTGCTTGATCCCAGAGGTTAACTAACCAAATTGGAAATAAGTACCTGGTGATACACTGATTTGCTGCTAATAAATGGATTTGGGATCTATGAGTACAGTTGAGCTTTATTTGGCAATGCATGCTCTTGAAACACCTTATAGAACAAACTAGGGTCACAATGGATAAGTGTTCTTCTTTACTATGAAACATACAGGAGCCATGTTCAAGGTTACAATTTAAAAACCAAAAATAAAAACAAAACAAAACAAAAACATAAGCCATCCCTCTCAGAACAACCTATAGTTATCTGGTATGTAAGACACAACCAAACTGGATGAGCAAATACTGAAATATAACAGTTTGAATTCTACACAGCTGCTAATCTAAGCCTTGATAGAATTTTTCAAATGCTCTCATGTGTCTTCATATATAAGTGGGCAGAACAAAGGACTGCCAGCAGCCCTCAACCCACCTTTCCTTCAGCCAACCTGGCATGCCCACAGCTGACATAAACTCTCCTCATTTCTCCTCTCCCCAATCAGAATCATCCTGGAAAACAGAATTGCTGTTGATTTTACAGCAAGATTTCATGGGTTCATGGTCATCAATAAGATTTCATCAATTACAAAAGTTTTATTATGGTGTTGGTTATGATTTTTATTTTTATTTTTAGTATAGGATCTTGAGCAGCCTAAACACTTGCTACAAAGCACTCTTTTACAAGAATCTGCCAATGGACAAATTGTTAAGTATTTTATTGCTCTTAACTGTAAGGATTATTTATTGACATAGCATGGGTTTTGCCATCTTGATATACATCTTAATTTTCTCCATTTCGTCAATATTTTTTACTAAGATTATTAAGAAGATAGTTAAGAAAAACAGATATGGACAAATAATTTTATTTCATTGCTTGCATTTTTGATAATGTAGCACAATATAATATAGAGATAAAGGAACTACCTTGTGAAGATGTAAGTGATCTAAATTCACATAAAATTATAATTCTGTACTCTCTACAGAGGTCATTCAACCTCTACAATCTTCAATTCTCTCATCTCTTTGATAGCAATTATAATACCTAACTCATAATATTCTTGTGAGGATTTAATATGATAATGGACATTATGTGCTTACCACAGAATCTGGAACATAGGGTGTACTCAACACACAGTAATTATCTTATTAATATAATTTCACTTTTATAGAATGCAATAAGGAAGAGCTTGTTTTTTCTAAAGTGCACCATGAAATTGTTCTCAGAGTTAATACAATTTTGAATGCTATAAAAATTGATATTTGAAAAATACATTTCATTAAATAATTTCATTTTGGGTTTATATATATAATCATATATTTTCCCAACTATATCCTGTACATGTACCCTATATATGACATGTATACATGTATGTATACACACAGATTTCATATAAATTATATCACTGAGACCAGACTCATAGGTAATAATGTATGTACATCCTATAGCTTTTAAACTGGGCTGTTGAACAATGTTTTTTTTCTCAAACTAAATGAAAATTACTGTTTCATACCATGAGTCTTCCTTTAAAAGATACTTGCCATGTAACTGTATTATTCTACCTAATTTATACATATACCATAGGAAATACACATTATTTGACTAATGCTCACAGATGAAACTTCCCCCAAAATCAGAGCGATAGTTTTCTTCTTAACTCAATATTTATAATTGTTATAATGCTTGAGAGAGTTACTTTGGTTTTGGATACTTTAAAGTATTCCTCTTCATTTCTTCTTAATCTGAGAACAGAATGTCCCTCGATTATATTCAATAATTTTAATCCCTTATGTAGTAAGTCATCAAATTTTGGATATATTAGAATATTTTTTTCAAAACTCGAATACCTTGCCTGGAATTTAGTAAAGATTTTTCACTTAGAATTCTTTTGACTCTTGAAAAAGTGATTTCTTTCACTAATCAGCCGACAATATAAACCTGCTTCTTAGGTTTCAGACATTAAATGAGGATATACATCTAAGCTTTTGTTGTTATAGTCTATAGAGTAAAAGACTTAGAAAATTTCCTTCTTCTTTTAGAAGTTTATGAAAGAGTGAGCAATAACAGTGCATCTGTCTGTGCAGACTTTGGCATAAAAGCAATCTGTACACGTTTGTGGAATCAAAGATGAAATAATGCTCAGCTATATGACATGTGGACAAACCAGTTGGCTGTTCCTACTTAATGTCCCTTCTGAGCAGAAAGACCTTTTTTCCTCTGAGACTTGTATGGGGCTATCTGATTTCAGCTTCTCTTTTCATGTCAAGCATCAGTGCTTTAACATGTTTCCTACCAGGGAGTCATCTCTGCTCCTAATTGGACAGTCATTCTACTATGCCCAGAACTTCAGAACTACAATCACGAGCTGTCAGCCAGTTACAGTAGGAAAAGTAATCCCAGAGAACAAGAGGAAAATGCCTTGGCTAGAAAGTGAAACACTTGTCTTCGATTGTGTATTTCAGGGAAAAAAAAAAGATAGTCTTAAATAGTGCATTGAATTTTCTGCCTTCTTAGATGTTTTACCTCCACAGTGGGCAAATCTTTTCCTCATAGTACGAGTTTCAAATAATGTCAAGGTGTTTTCTTTCCTGATGATTTAGTGAGACTTTTCAAAACTAAATATAAAAGGGTATGTTTTATTTTCTGATAAATAACTTGAATTTATTTGTAGAGTTCTCCCTCAACTATGACTTTGAAACAAATTCCATATACAAATGAGTTAATTTACCACCCAAAAATTATGGGAACCAATAAATTGTCTTCTAAAAGACAAAATAATTTCTTGTTCTCACAGAACACTTACAATTCCAGTTTTCAAAGAGAATTGTTATTTTTCTAAGGACCTTGAATGCAATGAAGTTCCTGAAATTGAGGGGTCCAAATCCAACTTACCAATATAGTTATCAGGACTCAGTTTTCTGTTATTTTTTGAAGCTATGCAAATGCCTTTTAGACTAGATGAAGACAAAGAGGTAGGAGAAGGAACATGCTTGTGGAGCGTTAAAGAAAAACTGTGTTGAATGAGTCCAAAAGCCAGAAATATTTGAAGAATTCAATGAGAGGAATAAGGAGTGTTTACAACAACTGAATAGGTCCTGTTTCATGAATCATCCAAGTTCTTTTTCCTATTAGTAGTGAGTTTAATGAATGGCAATGCTGTAATGACAGCCTCACATAAAACACTGATAACATTTATTGTTACAATCTAGTTCCTTTTATACCAGAAGGTGAGAACAGAAAACAATCCATCACCCTTTTCAGGCTATTATTTATTTATTTATTTATTGTCAATCATGGGGCTTGAACTCTGGGCCTGAGTGTTTGTTCCTCAGCCCTACAGCTCAAGGTGAGTGCTCTACCACTTGAGCTACATAGCCATTTTTGGTTTTCTGGTGGTTTATTGGAGATAAGAGTTTCACAGACTTTCCTGCCCGGACTGGCATTGAACCGTGATCCTCAGATCTCAGCCTCCTGAGTAGCTAAGATTACAGGCATGAGCTACTGGCACCTGGCTTGAAGGCTTTTATTTTTAAGGCTATAATTAATGACAATATTGTGGCTATGGTTATAGGATATTTTTTCTTTGCCATTTTTGTATGTTTTGTATATTAATTCTAAGTGTCTAAATTTTCAGTGCAGGAGATTGTTATGATTTTACCTATATTTTTTGGATTCAGGATTCAGATACTATCAGCCAAATAAAATGAAAAAATATAGCTTGCTATAGATTAAACAAATAATACATACACAGTATGATTATTATAACCTGACAATATTTTTTAACATGATCCAGAAGTGACCAATGAAAAACTATCAACTAATCATCCATTTATTTCTATTCATTATTTTACATTTTCTTACATTTATTTACATTCATTATTATAGTAATTCATTATTTGTATTCATATTTTAAATTACTACAACCTCCCTTAGATGGTCAGTTATGCTATTGATATATGAAATTCATAAAGCTCTTCAGTACAGTCATTTTTTTTCTTTACTGGAACCTCTAAAGATTAAGGACTGAAAGGTCTTTTTCATCCATGTACAAGTTATCAAAGCTGTGAAATCTCTTTTTCCAAATAGACTAAAAGATGTCAGAAATAGCTTTAGGGTAGTAATGTTATATGGAAATTCAATGGCAAGGTACAGAGAAGCCACATTTAGAGAGGTCAGATCGGCAGCCTTTATTAGAAAGCCAGCTACTTCAGACAAATACGTGTCCCCAGAAAACTTATAGCCTCAAATACATTTAACGTTGTTAACTTCTCCATGAAGGTAGTAAAAGAAAGATAGAGCAGAAAAGCAATTCCAACTATCCAGACCAACTCCAATAGAGAAATGAATTAGGATACGATGGTGATCAGAGGACAGTTCAGAGACACAGAGACATGGCACAAAATGGCGGCTGAGTTGATGGGAGCCTAAATAGGATTCTGGTCGGGGTCAGGGTCACAGACTGCTGGAGAGAATCGCCAGTTCATGGCATAGGGCTGTCAGGTCTAGTAACCTATTTTCCAAGTTCTGCCCCTGACTCAGGAATTCTTATTCTTAGTTCTCCAACGTTAAATTCAGTCATATAGCAAATTCTAACAAATGATATGATGTATTGTTTTATGGAGAAACTGAATTTTATAGTTATAATCTTATCTGGAACACAATACATTTCATTTTCCCATTTGAATTAAAATATGAGTGTTGTCTGAGGTATCTCACATGTACAAATTGTGGGAGACTGAGGGTGGGGCTAATGCACTAGTGTGGCCTCAGGAATTCCGGGACTTTATCCCCAGCCACTCTTTCACCTAAGTATCAGGAAAGGATAAATTTGTGTATTTGTATGCAAAGATAACAAACTAGATCTAATGTAATCAAAACAAATCTAAGAAGCTTTTGCTACCTCCTTAAGAATAGTATGAGGCAGGTCCAGTAGCTCAAACTTACAATTCCAGTGATTCAGGGGCAAGAGATTAAGAAGATGACAATTCAGAGTCGGGCTGATCAAAAAGCTAGCAAAAACCTCATCTCAACAAATACTCATGTGTGACAGTATATGACTATAATCACAGCTAAGCAGGGTACATAGATAGAAAGATTATGGTCCTAATAAGCCCTTTGAAAAGCCCAAAACGTTATGTAAAAAATAATAAACTGAAATAAAACACCTGGAGATTGGCTCAACTCAGAAAGTACTGACTTACTATGACAAGACTATGAGTTCAAACCCTATTCCTGCCAACACACACACACACACACACACACACACACACACACACACACACACACAGGTTTGCAAGTAACCCAATGCCATGTTAAATATTAACAGATCTATACTGAATACCTTAACACTAAATACAAATTATCTCAAGCAACATGAAGCAAATAATTTCATGCACATGCATTATAAGTGTCCTAAATTGTGGTAATTAAAATTCACAGCTGTGATAATTATCATAACATTGTAATGCAATATTTCTATGCACTAGTTGCATAATAATTTTCTTTCCTCTTTAAAATAGTTAAGATGTCAGGTTGCCTGTAATGTTCAAGAAACTAGCTTGTGTAAAATTATTCTTTTCTAAACTGAAAGAAAAAAATTAAACATAGACAGCGTTCAGCACTTGAAATAAATCAATAGTTCTTAAGATATCTGTATATAGCTAGTTTAAGAAACTAAAACTAGCTGTTAAGCAATTCTAGAAAGCTAATGTTTAAGTTGCATTCCCAATATTCTCATGAATCGTTTTATTTTTAATCTAATTTACTGAAAAAAATTACCAGCTGATACATTCTAAAGTAAACCCTATAAGTAAACTTATCATTTGAAACGATCCTTATTGCTGAAATATTCCAAAGTAAACCTTACTTTCTGCAATGTTTTAAGTAAGTCCTAGTTTTTCATAAGTACTGAATTTCAAAATATTTTGTATAAGATAATCAATTCCCAATTTTTCAATGTGTATAAACAAGCCTAATCAGATAAAATTCCAAACCACATACTTTTTTTTTTTTTTTTTGTCAGTGTGTGGCTTGAACTCTGATCCTGGGCACTGTCCCTGAGCTCTTCACTCTACCACTTGAGCCACAGCACCACTTCCAGTTTTCTGGTGGTTAATTGTAGATTAGAATCTCATGGACTTTCCTGCCTGGGCTGGCTATGAACCATGATCCTCAGATCTCAGCCTCCTGAGTAGCTAGGACTACAGTCATGAGCCACCAATGCCTAGCCAAACCACATACTTATAAATTTCTGAATCTTGTAGACATGTTATGCCTATAATTGGTAGTTTCAGGTACAAAAAATTTCACTTGGTTTTATACTAACTAGTGAGCAATATGTTTTCATTGCCACATTATTCTACCCAATGTTATATACTAGAGAAGGAAAAAAATGAAAATACTGTGGCTTCAGGAAAATGCATGGGAACTTTCATTTACAACACAGTTCATAATCTATGTAAAGATATACATGTAATAAGAAAATAAACATATGATATACACATTATCCACCCAGGTTAATAGAACAAAAGCAGAAAAATAGCTTCCATAGAACACTGCCTACTTGAAGAGTACATCCATGCTGAACTTCAAAAGTATTACCTTTGTTCCTCATGGCACACCTCTGTGGTAAATGCTATTTCTTGTTCAATTTTTCAAATGGGAAATGTGAATTTAAGAAGGTTAAATATTTATTCAAGTTTAAACAACTACCCAGTAGAAGATAAAAACTCCACATCCAAGTGTTTGTCCTCTAAAGCTAATGTGTTTTCAGCCATGTTACATTTATTTTATTTTTATTTTTTCAATAAAGAAAGCTTTATGGAGAGGCTAATTTGAATTTGACCTTGAAAATGTTAGATTCAATAACTAAACAAAAACAGAAACAAAATACAATGTTTACAATGTAGTGATGGTGTTACATGAGGGAAAAAAAAAACAAAACACCAGAAAAGGGGAAAAATTGGTGCATTTTCAGAAAATGAAATATGGAATTGAAGTTTTAGAATATAAACACTGCAAATTACTTGTAAATAATGTTAATTAAATTGCAATTAAACACATCAAGGCGAGAAATTCTGTTTCGTTGTGGCCAACAAATAAGAATTGATTTTGAATTATTCATAGGGAAAAGACTTATCTAACATGCTATGTATGAGAATGCATTGATGATGGAAAAGGAGCAAGGTAAAAACTCATTAGAATTATAATGCAATGAACTTCCATTCAACAATTATGCATTGAGCTCATAGTGATATTACCCTAAGAGGTAGTTGCTGGTATTATAAAGAGCAATTTGAAGTAATCACTCATCTCAGCCATCTCATAGCCTAGTATGCAGACAAATACTTGAAAGTTACAGTTGTGGACAAACTCATAATGGGTTGAAAGGTTGAAGTCCAGCAAAACTTTACCAGAAAATGAAGTTGTTGAAGAAGATTTTGTGTTTACTCAAGTAGATGATGAATGAAGGTCATGAAAGAGTGTGTGGGAATGTATCAAGCATATCTTTAGGATGATTATAAAGTAACAAGATGATTAGGGGAGTCAAAAGAAAGAATAATGTAATATGTTACCAGGAGCAATATCCAGGCAGGTTTTGAAGAACTGTGTGTCCCTCTAGCTACACTGTGAACAAAAGTACAGTTTTATAATTAAATTTACAATTTAATAATTGGTTAAAACCTATAAGCAATGCAAAGAATATTATTCTCAAGTGTGTATACAATTTAAGCCCTTGTGCTAAATCTTTTTTTTTTCCTTTTAAAATTATTCTCTTAAATTTTACTCTTTAGGAAAAGAATTTAACAGAATTTGGACTGGGAAGGTAGAGAGAATTTGAACTGGGAAGGGAGCTGAAAGGCAGCCTATGCAATAAAAAAGTTTTTTTTTTTTTTGAGGGGTCTGGTCATTGGGCCTGAACTCTGGGCCTGGTCGCTGTCCCTCAGCTCTTCAGCTCAAAGCTAGTGCTCTACCACTTGATTCACAGCGCCACTTCTGGCTTTTTTCTTTTTGCTTATGTGGTGCTGAGGAATCGAACCCAGGGCCTCAGGCATGCAAGGCAAGCACTCTACCACTGAGCCACCTTCCCAGCCCTTGTTTTGTTTTGTTTTGCTTTTTTTTGTTTGTTTGTTTTTAAGAAAGTAGGTGTGGGTGCTGAAGACTCAAGTCTGTAATCCTAGCTACTCAGGAGGTTGATATCTATAGATTATGTCACAAAAATACTCCTAAAACTCAAAAAAAGCTAGAAGGTTCTGCTTGTCTCAGACATATACTTGTAACTTAAACGGTCAGATAAGTTTATGTTAGGCGAAATGAACCCCAAGATAAGGACTCAAATGTTTTTTTTTCTTTCTTGCAATTATTTCTACCATATTTATAAGATGATTTCTTTGCTTCTTTGTATGTCCCTCCCCCGCGGTATAAACCCTGCTTTCACTGTACCTGATGTTGGTATAATTTGTGGAGGGGAAGGGAAAAACAAATTGTTTAATAGGGATACAGGTGGACCCATTGCAACAATGAGATGTACAAGACATCATATCGAAAACAAACTTTACAAATTTGGCTTGGGGGGTGGGGATGGTAAGGGATTGTAAGTAGAAACAAAGGAGGAGGCAACAATGCTTGATAAGAAATGTACTCATTACCTTGCTCATGTAATTGCAACCCCTCTGTACGGTATTTTCACAATTTAAAACAAAACAAAAAAAAAAGCTAGAAGTGGCACTGTGGCTCAACTGGTAGAGGACTAGTCTTGAAAACAAAAAGGCTCTGGTACAGCATCCAGGCCCCGAGTTCAAGTGTCAAGACCAGCAATAAATAAATTATAAATAAATAAATAAATAAAATAAAAGTAGGCCATATAAAATAATTTTCATTCAGCAAAAATGATTTCATTTTTCTGTGGAGGTTAAGAAATTTAAGTAAGATTGTAGGTAGAGGAATTTGAAGCCCCAGGAAGGTACAAGTGAAAAGACAAACAAGAAACCAAGCAAATTAATTCTTGGTTGGATAAGACCCAGAGAGTATGGTTTTGATACTCTATATGGGTTAGGAATGCTAGGGTTGGGAAATCAGGCATACATATCTTGCTTCTAAATGGCAGAGATGTAAAAATGCAGACATCTGAGCATTTATCAAGACACATTGCACTATAAACTGACATGCTAAACTAAAACCTCTTGGTACAACTACTTACAGATAAAACAATAGTCCACTGAGAGAAGACAAATATCTGCCCTTTCACAAAATGCACTATCTCAATCATTGTTAGTCAGAAAACACATTTGATGAGGCTTAAATCTATCTTCACTCCTTACTGAACATAAGAAAGTAAGTCACCTCTATGTAAAAAGAATAAAATTGAAAATAATTCTATACTGCAATTCAAGGTGTGTTTATAAAATGAGATTTAGTTTAATATTTGAGGCCTATTTCACATTAATGAGTAAAGTCTATAAATAATTTATAATATAAATATTATTTTTATATACTGGTATAATTTATGTCCTCCTAGTGATACATAATTTCTTCTTCCTTCATTTTTCTTTCTTTTCTTTTTCTTTCTCACCTTTTCTCTTTTGCTCTCCTCTCCCTCCCTCTCTTTCTCTCTTTCAGTCATGGGGCTTGAACTCAGGGCATGAGTGCTTTCCCTTGATATTTTATTCTGCTCAAAGCTAGCACTCTCACACTTTGGACCACAACTCTTCTTTTGGTATTTTGGTGGTTAATTGGAGATAAGAGACTCACATTTCCGTGCCCAGTATGGCTTTGAACTGGGATCCTCATATTTCAACCTTCTGAATAGCTAGGATGAGCCACTAGGGCTCAGACTGGAACATATTTGGTTTTGTATTTTGGGAAAAAGGATGCTCAAACTATGGAATTCCTTTTTTTTAGTTTACTTTATGTAATTTTCAAGAATCCTGCAAGTTAATTGCCAATATCCATATTTCATAGTGGAGGAAAACCCAAGGAGAATAAGTATCTTGCTCAGTGATAAAGGAATGAGGTAGAACAAAACCATTTCAAAATTTTAGCTTGTGCTATTTTAAAGATTAAAAGATACACTTGTTTTAATTCATTACTCCAAAAAAGTGCAAAATATTTCATAACTTAGCATCCTTATAGGTTAGTGTTCCAATCATTTAAGCTAATTTTGATGTCGTTAAGAATCTGATGTATCTTCTAGTCTTTTTTTCTTTTTTCTTTTTTTTTTTTGGTCAGTGATGGGTCTGAACTCTGGACCTGGGCGTTATTCCTCAGCTCTTCAGTTCAAGGCTAGTGTTCTACCACTTAAGCCATAGCACCACTTCTGGCTTTTTCTGCTTATGTGGTGCTGAGAAATTGAACCCAGGGCCTCCTGCATGCAAGGCAAGCACTCTACCACTGAGCCACCTTCCCAGCCCACTCTGGTCATTTTTGTATAGATTCCTTTCATAAGTGAATTATAAGTTATAGTATTTTCTTAGACTTGAACAAGTAAAACTAACTCACATCTTCTTCCTTTCTATATTTTTATTAGGTCCCGAGGAGGTAGAAATCAAGTGCCCCTTGAATCACATTACTTGCCTTGGAACCAACAAATGTGTTCATTTATCCCAGTTGTGCAATGGAGTGTTGGACTGCTCAGATGGGTATGATGAAGGAGCACATTGCCGTGGTGAGTCTGTGTGTGAAATAATGTCAATGAATTATCCAAGTTTGCATAGCAATGAAAGCTGAAGAGAACATATAATCTGTCTTTTTTTTTCAAACATAAACATGTCAGTTACTTGAAAGAGCATGAATTTTACTTCCAGTCAATATGCACTTCAAAGATGTACTTTAGCATTTTATTGAAAATGTCATTAGCAAAATGCACAGACACATTTAGACATTGAAGTTGGACTTTTAAGTATGTACCCTATTATAAAAAGTTATTTTGCTCAAAGGACAAATGAGAAATCTCTTTCACAGTAGACTAGTATCAGCTTATGCATCTAAAAGGTTACTTAAACATAGTACTTGAAGAAATGCTTTTGAAATAAATCCCTGAATGTTTTAGTGTTTATATGTATGTATATCTATACATATATATATATAATTCATAATAACATTTTTGTGATTTTCTGTCAATTAAAATCATCATCTAAATTATAAAATAAGATGTACCTATAAAATATGAGAGAAAAATTAAGAAAAATTTAAGTGCAATTCAATATCCCAGATATTGAAAAAGAACCAAGTTATCAATCAAGAAATAAGGCTGGGATATTCATCCTTGAAAAGAAGCAACTACCCCTGCTTTCACTGTACTTGATATTAGTATAATTTGTGGAGGGGAAAGGGAAAAAACAAATCATTTAAATAGGGATACATGTGGACCCATTGCAACAATGAGATGTACAAGTTGTTATGTCGAAAAAAGAACTTTACAACTTTGGCTGGGTGGTTGGGGCGAGGAGATGGGAAGGGATAAAGGAGAAACAAAGGAGGAGGTAATAATGCTTGATAAGAAATGTACCCATTTTCTTGCCCATGTAATTGTAACCCTTCTATATGGTATTTTCACAATAAAATAAAAAGAAGCAACTACACCAGAAATATTGATTTCACAGTCTCAAATAAAAGATATTATTTCTTTCCAAATGTCCTGTGTAGTTAAAAAAGATTTTTTTAAAAAGTTAAAAAAAGATTTTGTGTAGTTAAAAAAGATTTTAGCAAAAATAGAACACTAAAGGAAACATGTACAATGATTTAAAAGTTTCACTTTCTTTTTAGAGATGCTTTGTATTTCCTGTTAAATAATTCCATTAATTTAGATGCAATTCATTACATTTCATTTGTTATACACTTTCAAGTATTTACTATCAAACAATAAAATTTTCACAGTGCCAGATACAGCTTTGTCGGAGATGACTACATCACTTTAATTTTTATTAAACATATTTCATTGCTAAAAGTATATGAAAATATGACTGCTTTTTATTAATATTCATAGTTTATGATCATTTAATACCAGAGGGCATATGGTCTTTATAAAACCATAGGATTAAAAAATCAAGTCTTCAGAAAAACATAAAAATGAAAATATATTTATTTTGAGCCTTGAAAAGATCATCATATACAACAAGTAATTAAGATTTATGTTATGTATCTGCTGATTTTCTATACTTTTGCTTTTGTAACTTAGTTATAGTTTTAAACAGGAAAGTATTCTATTCTTATTTATATCTTGTGGAAAATATTGTTCCCCTAATTTTTAAGTAAAGATTATTTGTACTATTTGGCCATTTTCTATATTTTTAGAAGTTTAACAAATAAAGAACTAATAAGTCCATTGTATCCAACTATGAAGGACTCAACAAGAACAAGAAGTATATTTGTATCTTTATTTGCTATTTAATTCAGTAGAACATTTTCTCTCCCAATCCCCCTAATATATATGTACATCACACACACACAAAGTATCTTTGGTTGAATACTTATTTACTTTATAAAAATTAATGAGAATAAAGTTAACTTTTGGGAGATTATGTTCTGGAATGGTTTTAGGAATGGTTTTGTGTCAACTGAATAGTTTTCTGAACATTTCTTTCTAGTGGAAATAATGGAAATGTATCTATTTTTAATGATTTTTGATAAAGCTGATACGTTAATTTCCATAATTTGACTCCATTCAAAGAAAGAAAAATGGATTCTTGTGTATCGGTATAGTTATATATAGCACAGTGCTAGTAAAAATTTACAATAGACATGAACACTGTATTTTTTAAAAAATCATCTCTTCCTACACAGTATTACAATGTGATATCAACTTATTGAAATTGCATGGACAATATAAAACTTTCTATAAAACAAAAGGCCTTGCAATCACAGTTACCTCCACTGAAATCTTCACAACCCAGAAGACTGCTGGATGAAAAACAGAGAGTAAATGCAATAAGATGTGTCAGAATTTGATTTTAAAACTTAAAAAAAAGAGAAATCATTATGTAATGAATCATGTGGGTGGACAGAAAAGGAACCTCATTTTAGTGGCAGCACTAGTTAGATAGAATTTGGAATGTAAAGAGGTAATGTACTGAAATATATGAGGGGATCACTCAGGAATATTCATCTCTGGGCCTGTTAAAAAAAGATATGAGAGCTTTTCAGGTCACTTTTACAGAGGATTCTAATTTCTTGACATATAATTACATAACTCCATGTCTGTTATTCATTCTGTCAAATTATATATATATATATACACACATATGTGTGTATATGTGTGTATATGTGTGTATATATATATATATATATATATATATAATTTTGTCCCCACACCTAATTTTCCCTATATGCAGGTCTTTATGCAAGCTAAGCAAGTGCTTTACTAACGACCCACCTCTACATTGCCAGCTCCAACATAAAACTTATATGATCTGAGTTTGCACATCCACTTCTCCTTGACCCACCTAAAAGACTTCTGAGAACTCAATTTTCCAAACCATAGGAATCCTTACTCATTAGAGATGCTCATTGTTCTTCTGTTTTGAAATTTCTAATTTATTTTAGTGTTTATGAGATTGAGAGTCATGATTTGTCCCATGTTTCATGTTCTGATGTGAAACAATGAATATAGGAAATAATAATGGCTATAGGGACAAAATTATATTTTTAATGTGGCAGGAGAAACATGGTAAAATTTGCCCTTTTTTATTTCATTCAATGATGTCAATAAATTGTATTCAACACTGACAGTATTCTAGACAGTTATCTGATAACTGGGCATGTAGAATGCCCTGTTGTCTACTTCAAGAAGGTAACATGTCATGATGGAGACAGACAAAAATGCTGCTAAAGAATAGAATGAGCAGTTTCTGATTTTGCTTGAGGGGATGCAGGAAGATATCCCCAGGGAACTGACAACAGATTTGCATCTCACTTAAGAGTTGCATAGGCAAACTTAGAAAGTAAGAACATCAGTGGCTCAGTGCATGAATGAACATTGGTTACTCAAGATGATCATAAATTCTTTTGATACAAACAAATGGTAGAATTGTTTAGATGAAGACAGATGAGTTTTAAGCTTGGTAACAGATTTTAATCTTGGTAACAGATTTAAAGGAGACACATTAGAGCAAGGATATGTTCTGTGTAACCCACTAAAATGAATTGCATTAATCTGCAAAGGGCAAGAAAGCCAAAAATGATACTGAGATATGTTTAAATATTAAGCATATGTGAGCTACAATATTGTATATTTGCAGCAAGTGATGTATATTCAGTGTTGTTCTATGTCATTTGCAAGCAGTAAAAGACAAGTGAAAGTCAAAATTAACACCATGTGGGACCCCATTCAAGAAATCCATTTCATATGAAAGTTAGGGATTTGAAGGCATATTTACTACTTGAAGCAAACATAATTCTATGAAGCTAATGAAATACTACCTGTGGGATAATGTTTGTTTTCCTTCTTGTCCCTAACCTTTGGTAAACATATGATCATTTCAATATTATTCAAAAGTCTGAGTTATAAGAAACCATCACTTGGTTCTCAAATATGAGGCCAAATCCCTTAAGATTCATTATTTAGTTTTTCACACAAGCAACTTGATATTTTAAAATGCCAAGAATTAGGACAGGTAGTTAAGTTTGAATGATATCCCCAGGAGTCATAGAGAAAAATCAGTTTTGAGAACAAGGTTAAAACACTGTGAACTTGAATTTTAATTCAGCAGTTTTGACTATTGGTCCTTAACATGCCAACTCAGAGTGGTGTATAAAATTGTCATGTCTAAGCATCTTTTCTGATCTATTCTTAAAACAGTGAAAACAAACTTGGAAAAAAATGAACTGAAATGCATTTTTAAACCAACTGTATGGCTTGTCAGTTTTATTAATTTATTAAACAGAAAAAAATGTACTGAGTGAACAAGTTGAACAACTCTATATACAGCATGCATTATTCAATGTCTCAATCAGACTACTAGGTCCATCCCTTGAGAAAAATTAGTGCTTTCATTTGGTTAGAGATATGGAAGAAAAATGAAGTTTAACTCTATGAAGTATATCTTTACTTGCAACATAGGAAAAAACACTTTTGGAATTTCCACTTTCATAGTGTAATTTGGAAGCAATAATGAGAATATTTTTGCAAGTCATTCAATGGATAAAATTTAAATTTTGAATAAAAAATAGTTTACTGCTAGTGTCACCAGAACTGAGAAATATTTGGAAATACCATGTTGCATTGAGTCTAGTATAGAATTATAATAAATGTGAATTCTGTAAAGAAAGTCTGAAAATATTTCAGACCTTACAGCAAGGATTTTCAATGTTAAATTCTAATATTACTGAAAGTGAAAATTGTTCCCCTTTCTCTAGTCTATATTTTATCACTTAGTAATCCTCATTGCACTGAATTACTGTGCTGTGTCCTATGGTTTGAGTAGTTGTCACCTGAAATTCATGTATTGGAACCCAATTACTAAAGTGATGCTGTAAGGGTATAAGGCCTTCTAGAAGGTGATTAGATCCTGAAGGATAAACTTTGCTAAGCGGATAAATGCCCGTTTACATCAAGACCAACAAAAGCCCTTTTACCCAGTCTACTACAGGGGAACACAGCATAAAGCCTGCCTGCCATCATTACTAAGGATGCCTACTTCCCCAAACATTAAACCAGCCAGCACTTGCTCTTGGGCTTCTTCGTCACCATAACTGTGAGAAACTGTTAAACTTCTTAACTATTATTTAGCTAGTTAACCACTCTAACTTTATGATGAAAATTTGAACAATCAAGGACACAGGCACAGCAGAATTCCTGAACCTACACTTTCTGGAGAATTCTGAACCTAGATATTCTGGAATCTACATACTGATATTGAGGAAAATAAAATGATTGTAAGATTTTATTTCTATACTCATTGTAATGAATCCCTTCTGTGTCATATCACTTATGTCTTTCTACTTTGATGTAGATCAAGAAACATGCCCATGCCCATGTGTATTTCTTTTCCCCAACCTGCCTGTCTACATATGTTTGCCTATTTGGATTTAGAGTAAAAAAAAACACTTCTCAACAGATCATTCAGATTTATTTCCATATTGGGTAATTTATACTGCACCCCTTCCACACTAGTGATCAAGAAAAGGCAGGAGAGCAAGTGATTGGCCACTCTATGTCACAGGGACTATAGGACCAGTCTGAATAACTCAGAAGAGTTGTGAAAAAATCCTGTGCCAACCAGAGTGAAATCATTCTGTTCATGGATTTGCTTCTGGATTAGATCAGTATGTCTGGGAGCCAAGCCCCAAGTGTCAGATACAAAGAAGAACAAGCCCTAAAGAGCACTTTGCAGTTCCATTAGCTGAAACATGATATGTCTTCCTATTTACAGTAGAGGTTTGATACCAGAGAGTGCCAAGAAAAAAATCTATATGGGTCAATAAATGGCACAGAGGACTCTCCAATATTCTCTGAGCAGAAGTACTAAGCAACTTAATTGCCTAATTTTAGACAGGTTAATTAAATAGTACCTTTTGAAAGCTCAAGTAAAATTGGAAAGACTAGTGGGTATAAAATTATCTTTATTGTACAAAATCCATATATAATTATCTCTCAATATTTATTACATACAAAATTAAATATAAAATATATTGTACGTAAATGAACATAGATATCTGTGTGTGTTTGTATTCTGTTACATTTTCTTACCTTGACTGTTAACTTTGGAGCTAAAATTATTATTCTTAGAAAGAAAAATACCTTTATTGTTTGCTTTATATTTTAATTTTTGTTCTCATTCAATTTCTTCACTTTTTTAAAGCCAACATAAGCTGAGATTTACTAGGCATGCTCTTGCTTTGAGGACTATATCTACCACCAGCCGAGTAAATGCAGTTCTTTGCAGTGAGTCAAGATTTATTCATATAAGTTACTTATATAGAGCTGAATGTGTAGAATTTAGAGAAACACTACCACATAACTTATCTGTTTGGGTTAACTTTACTTTCAATCATCTTATTTCTTGTTACACATCTAGTTAATAAGTTCAAAAGCATATATTTAAAGAGACTTATATTTGATTCATACCTAAGTCTGTTGACCTCATGGATTCAATGAAAAGAAAACACGAAGAGTGGCAGAGAATAGAACACATGGAACAATCTTACATAATAAGAGAACTGATTGCACTCTATGTAGTGCAATGTTTTATTTTGTTGGTCAGGAAAATTCACTCCTGCATTTGGCCTGAAGTGACTTGTTCCTTTCAGTTTTGTTTCTTCTTATTTACCACAACTAACTACAATATGCAGAAGGGAAGCAAAGGTCTTCTTGATGACTATAACTACAAATAAAGAAGCAGCAATAACTTTCTCTCAGTGTGAAATGGAATTGGAGGATAATAGGGCCAGAAGGGACTTTCAGAGGTTATATAGTTCATCCATTTGCCTTCAAGCTGGAGGCAACCCAAGCTTACATACACATACTGCTATTTCTACCCAATTTGGAAGGCCTCCCAGGAGAGAAATTCTAATAAAGCTTTTTAGAAATGCAGTCAATGCTGAACAATTTGTATCTTGTGCAAATACATGCAGTTCATATTATAAGATTCACTATGCTCTCTAGTTTTGGGCCTTTTCCCTCCAACAGATTTTACATTTCTGTTGCTTAATGTTTTTCTTGAATTTTCCCACATACCTTTAAATGTTCCAAACCTCTAAAGTTATAACCTACCCAGACCAATATTTGTCTAATAAGCATTATACTTGGTTGCTACAAATTCTGTATTTCACCAGTTTTCTTTAATATATTTTTTTACTCTTAAGTATTGTTTGGCTTACTTATGAAGCCTAAGTTAGGATTTGTGCTTGACTAAGAATAACAGAGTCTTTAAGAAACCTGGTAACAAAAATAGAGTTTTTTTTTTCATTGAGTGTAAAAACATTCTACAGGTAGATATTACATGGCAGGCAAAGTGATTCCACAACGTGATCCACATCTCTGTCTCTTTCTTTAATTCTCTTCAGCCATCTCTGCCAGTTGTATCTTTCATAGACAAGGTATTGTGGTTATGAAAAAAAGAAGACTGATCCAGCTAAAAGGTTAAATTCACTTTTAAGGAGGAAAGAAAATGTAATTGTAACCCCTCTGTACAGTATCTTCACAAATAAAAGAAATAAAAAAAAAAGAAAAGGAGATAAGAAAGTCAGTCTTGACCCAGCACTGGTGACTCATGCCTCTGATCCTAGGCACTAATCAGTACACTGAGATCTGAAAGGTAACCATTTGAAGTCAGCTTGGGCAAAAAAAATCTGTGAGAGTATTATCTCCAATAATTTGCTCAGCAAAAGCCTGAATTGCCACTGTGGCTTAAATGGTAGAGTGCTATCCTTTAGCATAAAGAGGCTCAAGGTCAGCACTCAGATCCAGAGTTCAAGCCCCAGAATGGCCAAAAAAAAGAAAATCATCCCTCTTATTAAGACATTTTAATATGAAACTTAATGTAATAGTAACTGCTTTGATCTCATTGGCATGAAACTTAATGCAATAATACCTGCTTTTATTGTTTGGTATGGATTTTAGCTTGAAGTCATCTTTGTATACAAAATCCCCCAAAGATATAATTTTTATTTGTAAATAGCGGGTTCTTGTTCTCTGGAGCTGTATAGAAATAAAATTAAGATTGTCAAAATCTCAAACAGTGGAAATTTTATTTTGAAAATGAAGGCAATCCATGAAAGAAAATAACAGAAACTCTCCATCTGGAGAAAATATTAGAGGCACCCAGTTGTTGAGTCTTCTCCGAGGTCAGCTTGTTTTTTGTTTTTTAATACTATTGAGCCTCTACTTTATCTTTTCTCCTTAATTTTGTGTTGACTGCTTGAAGGCCCATGATTGCACATCCTCTCTCTCTCTCTCTCTCTCTCTCTCTCTCTCTCTCTCTCTCTCTCTCTCTCTCTCGGTCTTTTGGTTGAATGAGCACACAGGACCATATATGAAGCTATCTAGAGCCCAGAAGTCAGCAGTATCCTGAGATACTTTGACCATTGTAAGATGCATACTAATGCCTCAGGCCTGGTCCATCATTTTCTATTCCGATCTACCAATTACTCCATTCTCTCTCATTCCCTAATTGCCATAAGAACTAGTGACAATGACCACCAGTGTAGGCTACTTCATGCTGAAAGAGGGCAGAGTGAGGAATGGCAGGTTAGGGTCCTTTAGGAAGAATCTTTTAAGCAGAAAAGAAGTGATCTATGCATTATTCCAGTAGATCGAAGTAATATCCCAAATTATACATGACTTTCCTTTATCAAGACCATTAAAGCTGATGGATTACAGTCTGGACTACACAAGCTTAAAGTCAAACTCTTATAACAGATAGGTGCCCTGGGAAAGAAAGAAGTCAAGATGACTAGGATCATCTTTGTGTTACTTGTCATTTAAGTTGAGAGACTTTGTGGATTGATAAATTGGGACTTGTTCTGATTTGTTAATTTAAAGAAACTATCTTTCTTTAGTATGGCATGAGGACCTCCACTTCCTGAGGATATCTAAAGTTTTTGTTTGTTTATTTGGTTTGTTGTTGTTTTTTTTAATTTTGAAAACTGCTGTTATTAGGGAGTCCCTGTAGAATTAAGCCATCTGCTCTCCCTAGAGACGTATTTTTGTAGACTAGATGAGGGGCTGGGGAGGTGGCTCAGTGGTAGATCTATTTTTGACTCTAGGCCCAGTACAATTTTAAGGACTACCAGCAGTGATATAACTTATAGTCCTTTTTGTTTTAAGAAGGTATTTATGTCTGAATGTGAAAAGAGGCATCTGAGGTTTTATTATTTTAATCTTTTTCCGGAGCTATAGAAGTAGCAAGTGATAGAAAGACAAGAGTGCAAACTGAGAGTGCTTCTGCTCTGTCCCCCCCCCCCTTGACCTATTAGTTTTCCTTACTTTGGAAAGGCTAATCACCTGTGACTGCATTTGGAATCTCATATCATCCTCTCTTATTTGAACCGTCTTCTCAAATACTCTGTATAATTCCTTATGATCAGGATAAGCTTTGTCCCATTAGGTCTCTTCTTGTTTATGAGGTAATGTTCTAGTTGACATTTTTATGCGTTGTGAGGATAGTTTTTAAATAGGTGATCACTACATCAGTAGAAGCAGATTTGGGTGAAGGAGATATTTCATAGGAATTAGCAGTTTTTAGTGCATGTAGCAAAGCCATCAGACATTATTGGGTCATTCACACATCCTACTTTAAACGTGATCTGGGGAAAAATCTAGAGGAAACAGAGAATTGTCTACTAACTACTTCTGAGGCTTCAGTGACAAGTAAAATATATGTCTGGAGAATATAAATAAGATTCCTTTAATACCTAAAATTGTATATGTAAATGAAAATCTTCAATATGGCTGAGAGAAGACATGGTGTTTTGTAGCAAAGAGTTCACAAACCCCTAACAATAGATTCAGAGGTTAGTTCCCAAAGGCCAGTAAGGTCTAACTGCTGACAAGCAAGACACATTTCTGTGCTTTATAGAAGCTGCAAATGTTGTCATCTTTCTCTAATTTCTTCCTTGTTTCCTTTTGCTTTATTATTTCCTTCTTTCTTTATGTTGCTTTTCACTTTTTGTATGGTTTATGTGTTTTTAGACATATTTTTTCAAGGTAATGCCTGCAATGTGTGGCTATCACTTGAGACATTTTAAAACAACTTGCTTGAATTTCAAAGTATTTGCTATTAATTTATATGTCTGGGCATATCAGTTTATTTTATCATCTACTTTAATGAATAAATTTCTCATTTTATATATATGTAATATATATATATGTATATTTGCTTATTTGGTATGTTGACACTTCCAAGACATAGTATACATGTCAAGCCATGTCATTTGTTTCTTTTCTCCTTCTGATATTAATTTTCTTCTATTGATTGGATGTAATAGTCTCATGACCTTTCCTGCCTGGGCTTAGTCTGAACTGTGATCTGCAGATCTCAGATTCCTGAGTAGCTAGGATTACAGGAGTTAGTTACTAGCTATTAGCATATCCACTAACTTTTTTAATATATATTTTAATTGTAAAGATACTGTACTAAGGGTTACAATTACATGAGTAAGATGATAAGTACATTTCCTATTGAGCATTGTTACCCTCCTTTGTTTTTCCCCTACTATTCCTTCCCTCCCCACCTCCCCAACGTCTCCCTGCCCCATCCCCAAAGCTGTAAAGTTTATTTTCAACATAGTGTCTTATCTTATACATCTCATTCTTACAATGGGTCAACCTGAATCCTTATTTCAGCATTTTGTTATCCCCCTTTCCCTCCCCAAATTAGAAACATGTATATACAAGATGCAGGACACTTGAATCAAATACAGTGAAAACAGAGGTTATACCATGGGGGAAGAACATACAAAAGAAACAAAAAAAAAATCACAAAGTATATTATAACTACATTAAATAAAACAAAGTCTAGGACAAGCAGAAAAGGTCAAAAGATATGTACATATAGCCATATAAAATGGTGCTAAGTGAAATGAACCCCAAGACAGGGATACAAAAGATTTTCTCTATCCCCAAACTTTTAAAATCCATATTCACTCATTTCTTTTGTCAATGATGGTGCTTGAACACAGCCCCAGGAATGAAAGGCAGATGTTCCACTATAAAGTATATGACCAGCACTGTTTTTGTTTGGATTTGAGGGGAAATTTTTTTTTACTTACTTTTTCTTTAAAATTCCAACCCCTTCAGGTCCTGCCTATCTTTAACATTTTTACAAGTAATGTTTGAATCTATTCCTTCTGAAAGTTCAGTTAATCAATCCATTTTTACCACCCATTTCTAATGAATGGGTCTTGTTTAGGTATATACTTGATCTTAGTAAAAACTTGTAAATCTACTAGCTACTCAGGAGACTGAGATCCATAGCATTGAGGTCCCATGCCAGTGAAGGCACAAAGGTTGCCTAAAGTCTATCTCCAATACAACCAGCCAAAAAGCATATTCAGAGGCACTGCTGAAGTGATAAAATGCCAGACAAATGAATGGGTTGGCAAGAAATAGAAAAAGAATGTAACAACCGAAAAACAGCTTCATAACAATAGAGTCACTATTAATTCATAGCAATTTAAATAATCTCTAACATCCCTTATAAAAGTAAAAGAGGCCAGGCGCTGTTGGCTCACGCCTGTAATCCTAGTTAATCAGGAGGCTGAGATCTGAGGATCATGGTTCAAAGCCAGTCTGGGCAGGAAAGGCCATGAGACTCTTTTTTTTTATTGTGAAAATACTGTACAGAGGGGTTACAGTTAGATGGGCAAGATAATGAGTACATTTCTTATCAAGCATTGCAGCCTCCTCTTTTGTTTCCCCTTCCCATCCCTTCCCAGCTTCCCCCCCCCCACCCAATCCTTCCCCACCCTCCACCAAAGTTGTAAAGTTCGTTTTCGACCGTGACAACTTGTACTTCTCATTGTTGCAACAGGTCCACCTGTATCCTTATTTGCATGACTTGTTTTTCCCCTTCTCCTCCACAAATTATATCGACATCAAATACAGTGAAAGCAGGTGTTATACTGTGGGGGAGGGACATACAAAGCAACAAAGAAGACTCTTATCTCCAATAAACCACTAGAAAACCGGAAGTGGCACTGCGGCTCAAGCAGGAGAGCTCTTGCCTTGAGCTGAAGAGCACACCGACAGCACCCAAGCCCAGAGTTCAAGCCGCACAACCAACCAATAAATAAATAAATAGCTAGAATAAAAGAGGACATATTTTAAGGCTGGGAAAATTGGAAGTAGCCTTGGCAGATGCTGCCAGCAAAGCTGGACTAGATGGATGGTTTACAGGATATGGAACCAGCTGAAGAAATAAGCCATGGAAGTTTAAGTTTCTTGACTCCAGGCCCCATACTTGCAAATTTAATAAACAAATAAATATACATATCAATAAATACAAGGAAGAATTAACAGTGACATGTTCATTCTTGCACATAATATATATCAACAACCTCACCTCTGCACCGTTGCTCATTCTCTTCTCTGAATTCCTGAAACAATTTAAACAGGTAGCCATGTTTTAATTTCAGTCATTTTCACTCTCATCCACCCTCTCTATTTGCCTTCCCACTCCTATTGATACCTGCCCTCCCTTTAGTTATTCTTAGCATATATTAATTTTTCGAGGAAGTTGGCAACATATTTTACACATGGATATACTGCATTTTAATCTGAATAACTGCTTCCATTATTGAATCACGATCATTTTAAGTGTATACACTTAAAGTTAGAGAGAAAATATATGAGTAACTTTTTCAAATTCCCAATGCATGCAACTCAAATGTCCATTGTTGTTGTTGTTGTTGTTCCTTTCATTGATAGCAACAATAAAAATCTCATAATGATATATCATGCTTGTTTTCTGAGTGGTCAAGTTAAAGCTAGGAAACCTCCCAGATGAAATCTATTAGTCTCTCTCACCTAGCCATTTGCTGTTAGGAAAACTGTGTGGGTTCACCAACCAGGACAGCGTGGGTTGTCTGATACAATTCATTTTCTTTAGAAGCTTGGAACTGAGGGAAAATACTACCAAAGTGCAGGCAGCAGTATATGCCAAACTGATATTACTGTATTGTAGTTTTTAAACCTGCGCAAGATTTCACAATCCTCCAGCCCAGAAAGAAAATTGAAGCCCAAAGAAAAAATATATTGGATTTTTAGACGATGTATCATTATATTCCTCACTCAAATAGAAATAATTACATTGAGAGAAAGAATAGTGCTCCCTTTTTCAAAAAAAAATCTATATACAGAGACATCTTTTATGATTGTCAAAGACCACTTTCATTTGTTTATTTCCTGGTTAAACTGTCCTTGTTGAAATCTAAGCTTTTGCTCTTTGATTACTAAATCTTTCTCTTAGAGTTTATTTATCAAAGAACATATTTTTTCCGTTTCTTCAATAGCTTTTTCTGTTTTCATTTGTCATTTGTTATTTTGAGCATGTACTAGCTTCTGTTAAAAATAATTCCCAAAGCAAACATCAATATTTCCAATGTACTAAATTACAACAATTCTTTGCTATTCAGATACAAATGGAATATATAATCATTCTTTTGAAGAGGCAATTAACACTTACTTGAGTGACTTGGGATGTTGAAACTGTGAAATTTTGCTTTATTTTATTGCATGCAACCAAGAAACTACATATCTCTTCCAAACTAATATTAATCTATATAAGTCCTGCCAGAGGATTTTCAGTGTAGCTTTACTAATATAGAATATTAAACAAAGAACCATCAGACTATTTTTATGAGGCTACAGAAGGTCATTTCCTTAAAGTTGACTCAATAAAACTTGATATTCAAGTGTACTCCAATCTAAATGAAGTCGTAACTGGAAAATTGTGTAAGAAGGTTGCTCACCTTTAAAAAATAACAGAAAATATTCTTAGCACAGAGGAAAATTGCTACTGATTCTTGGTATCATACATAATGCTTCAAAAAACATCCAGACTCAAAAATTTTAAATTATTCATTGTTTACATTTTAATTATATTGTTGACTGTAGGCAACTTGTTGCTTCTAGTAGAATAACAAAAAAGGCATCACACAGAAACTGAAGCTTCCTTTTTCTGTATGTATGATTCATTTTATTTAAGACATACGTTGAACAAATAGAATGATTTTTTACCTGTTATTATTGTAAAATGAAAATAATAGATTGGAGCTAAGATTGGATATGAAGTGCTAATTGAACTGATGTATTTAAAATAAAATAAATGTTCATCTTTAGGCCCTGTAGGAATTAAATGAAAATCATTTTTAAAGGTTCTCTGTGGAAGCCTAACTTAGTAATGTAAAGCAGACTAGGTAACATTAATGTAATCACAATTGATAGAATAGACAAGAAATTACAAATGAAATATGGATGGATAGATAACCTAGCAAATAAAAAAGTACACATCATACATCTGCGAGAGGTTTTGAAGGGGGGAAATTGACTTATACAAACCTTATTAAAATAGATCTAAAACCTGATAAATTAGTCCTGGAGACTGAAGTTGCAGCAAAGTTAATGACCAAAGAGCAGAAAAATGGAAGAATATGAAGATTATATTATTGTGCTTTGAAAGCAAGGACCGAATCCCCTCAGCCTAGGTAAAGAAGAAATACTTTGAATGAAAATTACTCCTCCAGTTGATCGAATCAATGTCAGCGGTTAAGAGAGATGACAAAGTAATTATTGACATCAACATCTCTGGGATATTTTTGCAGTTCAATATCTTATGAAGAAATAAATTGGACTGTCAGAGTGGCTCAAGTAATAGATCATATGCTTAGCAAGCACAGATCCTGAGTTGAAACCCAAGTAACAAAAATAAAATATGCTTTAAAAAGGTTAATTAGAGATAAGAGACTCATGAACTTTTCCTTCCTAAACTGTCTTCAAACCCAGTTTCTCAGATAGCAACTTCCTCAGTGGCTAGAATTACAGGCACAAACCACCTGTGCCAGGATTGCTAATCCTTTAATTTATGTATTGGATAAGTATTCAAAGAAAATATAATCATATTGGCCCATCATTAGGCTGAGCTCTGGGAATACCCAGACGTTTCTATCCTTAGGGATTTCCTACATTAGAATGCAGATACTAATCCTTAGCAGATAATTGTAAATAAGTGTGATTACAGCTCTAGTGAAACCAAGTTATTACCTTTACAGAAGCCAAGATTGGATATGCCTGTTCTCCCTAGAGGAATATTGTCATGATTCAAATACAATTTTTTTCATCACTTACAGGAAGTTAGTCAAGGTAAAATAAATTTACACAGAATTGCATCATAATTAGGTTTCCTTTTATCTTTTGTATTATACAATCATGTAGTGCAAATAGGTAAATTAGACTAAGTTTAATTCAAGCAGCTTATACTTGGGAAGATACTATGGTCTTAGTTGCATTACTGATCTGAAATTTTCAATTCAACCCTGTCTTTGCAACTACTTTTATGTCTTCTGCAAACATTTCCTCTATTTCTCATTAGAAATGAGACATCTGCTTCTAATAGAAGAAAACTAAAAGAATCAAAAGAAAGAAACAATCCTCATAAAAATAATAGAAGAACTTAGGAAATAGAAAATGTACAAAGGAACTTATATACATATCCAGTTTGTATTTTTTAGGTCTCTTTCACTTGGAATTCACTTTAACCCTCCAATACCTTAAGAAAAAAAGGTATTCCTTTGGTAACTTCACTTCAAGCCCAAACTAGAAAAATGAGATGTTTTTGCAATCTACATGAATAGTCTTGGAAAGGAGTTTCTGTGCTGCCCTGCTCCACTCTCTGCCTTCCATATTGCATCAGAAATTGCTACTTTCCACTCTCAACTCTTTGCTATCACCAATCCAGTGGAACTTGCTTCATTTTGTTCTTTTCCCTTTATGATTACCATAGTAATCTGGTAATAAAAAATACATCCTTTTCTTTATTATTGTTCCTCAGTCTTCCACTGTGCTCTCCAGAACTCATTATTCTCAGAAGTACCTACATATTCCATATAATCTCTTAAAGCTTCTGTCAGATTCTTTTCATAGCTGTTAGACTTCCCTACTACCTCTGCATACCTCCCAGTGAAAACTTTTCTTCCTAATAACTCAGTTACTATCAGGCCTGAAGCTGGGATTATTTTCTTTATTTTTCTTCACCCTTACCTATAGACTACTTTATTTCTCTTCCTAAAAGTGTATAGCTATATAACCTCTTTATTTTTCTTCTCCCTTACCCATAGACTACTACTTTCTTTCTCCTCTTAAAAGTGTGCAGCTATATAACCTCATCCATAGATTTTTTTTTTTTTTTGGTCTTAGGGCTTGAACTCTGAGCCTGGGTACTGTTCCTCAGCTCTTTGCTCAAGGACAGTGCTCTACCACCTGAGCCACAGCACCACTTCCGGTTTTCTGGTGGTTTATTGGAGAGAAGAGACTCACAGACTTTCTTGCCTGACTAGCTTTGAACTGTGATACTCAGATCTCAGCCTCCTGAGTAGCTAGGATTACAGGAGAGAGCCACTGGCTCCCGGCTTCTTTATATTTTTAAATAAATCAATCTGCTTTTAACTTAGAGCCTTTGCAAGATCAGTTTCATAAAGGAGAGGGAAAAAGAGTTCTGTTATTATCAGTAGAGCCATTGATTGTAATCAGAATGTGCTTAAAACTCTAATGTGTGATTGCAGCAGTGGAAAATTGATTACCTTAGAAAATAATTAGATTGGAAGTCCTTTAAAGGAGTAAACAGTCCTCCAAAAAGAATAAATTTTGATGTCAATTATTTGTGAGAAATTGGAAAAACAATATTCACATTTTTGAGTAACCTACTCAAACTTAGATTTTTGAGTGTCTTAATGCATTTGCTACAGGTCTTCATTCTGCTTTGCAATTTTGAGATCAATATCTTCCTGAGTATTTTCTTTTTCTTTTCAGTTGCACAAAGCCTGTTCATCTCCCCTGTTTCAGTCCATTATGTAGCGTCCTTGTTTCGCAATAGTCAAGTGAAGAATTAAAGCAAATTGTGCATGTCCTTGTTTTTGTTTCCTCATCAAATTCAAATAATTGAAATTAGCATAAAGATTCATATCCACAATCAAGATCTTAGTGTAAAGTGAGAAACAGAAGTTCCAGGAAAAGTCACAGTTACACCAGGCACAAGCATTGTACTACAAGTTTCAAATATTTAGCAGATAGGTCAAGCTGTCCCTTTTGAAGATCATACACACACACACACACACACACACACACACACACAAACATATATATTTAAGAACACACACACACACACAAACATATATATTTAAGAACACACACACACACACATATATATATGTGTGTGTGTGTAAACTATGTGTGAATTGCAGCTTTATATTTTTAAGCATGTTCACCAACAAGCTAAATTAAAGTCATTCATGTAATCCATTCAACATCTATTGCCACCTGTGCAAAATGATTAATGGTAGGTGTCCTGATAGAACATTTTTATGCTAAATAGATGTTGAATATATAGTCATATTCATCTGTTTATGACGAACTGTAGCTCAACTTTGTTTTTTTTTTTTTTTTTGGTAGAGGAGTCAGGTCGTGGGACCTGAACTCTGGGCCTGGGCGCTGTCCCTCAACTCTTCAGCTCAAGGCTAGCACTCTACCACTTGAGCCACAATGCCACTTCCGGCTTTTTTTCTTTTTGCTTATGTGGTGCTGAGGAATCGAACCCAGGGCCTCATGCATGCAAAGCAAGTGCTCTATCACTGAGCCACCTTCCCAGCCCATGTTGCTCAGCTTTGTTGAACATTCAATTAAGGTGTTCCTGAAAAAGTGAAAAAAATTGGTGCAAATGTAAGAAATGTAGAAACCCTTCAAATTATACACTGAATTGGATATTTTCACAGAAACCAATGTTAAATAGGAGATCTGATATTAAACTGTGCTTTGAATATAAAAATAGTTTTACTTCTTGAACTGGTTTCCCTCTTGTTCCTTTTGCAGCCAAATTCCTTTGAAGAGAGTAAACTTAAAAAAAAAGAAGAAAAAGAAAAAAGGAAAGCAAAATTGAATAGTAACTTTAGATTTTATTTACAATGGATGCTTTTAATCTCATGTGTCAACCCACAGATATTTAACAGCCCCTATGTATTTTAATGTTGCCTGAACTGCCTAGAGCTCAATGGCCACCTTTTAATTGCTTATAATTGTGCTTCACAATTTTTTGGTGTTTTTAATTTTTTTTCTGTTTTAACTCCAACAGCCCTTCATCTCTTGTTCTTTCCTAGACTCCCATCTTAAGCCTTTCTTTTCTTACTTTACCATCTCTGAGACATTTCATGTATTTTAGCTATCACCCCTTTACCCATGATCCCTCCGCCTTCCTACCCTTGTCTCCCGGACATAAGTAAGTTCTTCTTACTTCTTCCTACACACTTCACGTGATACTCCTCTGGCATTAGAAACTCATGCGAAAATTCCAACTCATCTTTTTTTTTTTTTTTTTTTGGTCGGGTCGTGGGGCCTGAACTCTGGGCCTGGGGGCTGCCTTCAGCTCAAGGCTAGCACTCTACCACTTGAGCCACAGTGCTACTCCGGCTTTTTTTCTTTTTTCTTATATGGTGCTGAGGAATGGACCCCAGGGCCTCAGGCATGCAAGGAAGCGCTCTACCAATAAGCCATCTTCCCAGCCCCCAACTCATCTTTTTTCTATCCTGACCTATATTCTTTATTTAGGTCTATTTTGTTTAATTATTTCACAATTTCTATAACGATCCAAACTAGGTTCATAAAACCATACCATAACACTTCTTATTCCTCAGTGCATCCAAAAACTCAACGAGTTCTAACTATTTTACTCTTAACTAATTTAAGGTTCTATTTCTATCACCTTTACTTCTTATTTAAGTATTCTTATAATTAAATTTTCATAAGATTAAGATGATAACTGAGCACATTGTCTTTTTTGTTACCTTTCCTAACTAGTCTACAACAATTTATAATGTAGCAATTAGTTTATCTAAAAGGTAAATTTAGTATTTAGCTCCTTGCTTAATTCAGCCTGTTGGGGTGACAAACATACTTTTTGTACTTCTCCAGTCCCTTATCCCAGCATTTTTTTCCCATGCACTATGTATTTCAAATAATCCAATATCTCTATCTCTATTTCTATCTATATAAGTAGATATATTGTTTATATCTGTTTCCACTATTTGAAATACATTTTTTATTAGACCTTATTTCTTACTGATCAGAAATTTGACTGTCCATCTTTAGTAATTTAGGAATCTTACCTTATTGTATCTTCATTGTATCTTACTCATTCAGTACTTGGTTTTTCAGCAAATATCTACTAAATTTCTAGAATACATTCCATTATGTGCTGGGAGTTGGAGATTCAGAAATATAGGTATATTCTTTGTTGTCTCAAGAGGTCCAGTGTTGAATAGACAGTCTATAAATGGATTGACAATATTATATTTCAAATTGTGTGGTATTAGATGAAAATCAAAGGTCTACCATAAGTTAGGAATAGCAGAAACTGCTCTGTGGGTTTAAACAGAAAGAATAAAAGGCAAGGAAGTTTTTCAGATTGGTGGTAAAACATGAAAGGTCAAAAATTATGGTAAAGTATGAGGATTGTCAACAACAGGAAGTCCCCTTTATTTAACAGCTGCAGAGGAAAAGGGAATATGCTATAGCACCAGTACCTGGTTTCTCTCATAACATGTGGCATGAGTTACATCTCCTTGATGATTCATGCCACATATTCTGGCTAAGATCCATATGCAAAGGGAAAATTTTACCATTCACTTTCCAACTTGTTGAAAATGGTGGATGGAAAAACCATGGAAATGGAGGTTAAAGTCTTGATTTCCTCATCTAATATTAAGACAGAAATGCTACCTTGAAGAAATAGTGATAATGCTAATTTTGCTTGTAGTTCACTGGGAAAATGCCATACTGTCAATGACAATTCAAATGCTTCAACATTTTCAAATTTTCAAATTTAATTGGATACAGTTTCAAAATATAGTATTTTGTTATCCTTACCTTTATACTTTGCACAGCTAGTGGAGGTCTTAAAGAACATATTAATAATAATTATTACTAAATTATTTATTTACTCATTCAGCATTATTTTCAGCTTTGGGGGTTGAGGGTGTGAAGTGAATTTTCCTCTATGATTCATTGTGAGGATCCCTTTAGACTCCTTTAATGTAAACCTTGGAGGAAAAATTGGGAGATCAGCTCTTAGACAGATATGTAACTTAGTAGGAGAGGTACATTTTTCTTTTTTCTTTCTCTTTTTAAAAGTACCTTTTGAAATAATTTATTCAATGCTGTAGCTATTATTAGACATCATAATTGTTCAATTGAATCAACTAAAAGATTCATGATTAGGTATGTGTAGCACAAAGGCATTTTTATCTCTTCAAATAAGAAAATCTTTAAATGTTCAAAAACTTGCTGGAAAGAGTAATTCTGCAATGGAAGGCCATGTGGTCACTTGAGTCTAGCTGTTTCATTTTGAAGTCATAGCTGGTGGTGGCAGCATTTAAAAAAAAACAGGTGCATTGAAAGCTTTGGCTAACATTATTGATTAGTGAATACAAAATAGTTCATAAAAGAGGATTTCTGTAAGTCTGCTTAGCTGTGGACCATAATTGTAATAATAAACAGAAAGAATTTGTGAGACACTCATGTCTTATGTCTGCAATCCTAGCTATTCATGTGGGGCACAATCTGAAGTGTCTTAATTTGATGCCAGCCTGGGCAAGCATCAAATTGGTAATTGTAGACAAAAAAACAAAACAAAACACAGAAATAAACTTATAGTTCAAGTGGTACAGTGCCAGCCCAGCACTTGCAAGGCTTTTAGTTAAAACAACAGTCTGGGGGAAAAAAGAGCCAAAATGATGAGAAGAAACATCTGTCAAGTTGAAACTTTCACATATTTCACAGAGTAGCGCAATGATGCCCCTCACTTCTGAAATAGCATTCCAGTAGACTAACCAAAGTTGTCATCTACTCCACTTCAAATCACTTAAATCAGTAGATCTTCCTTTAAATGGAAGAATGATCAAGCTAGTTGTCATGTGATAGAAGGGAAAAAATGAACAAAGGTTTTGTAAATTTACAACAAAATTATTTTTAATGTTAATGAGGTTTCATTCTGGGAATAAAAAAACAGATACACCTAAATTATTAAATGGTATTGTAAGTCAGGATGGAGGTGTGATTTCAGATGGATCTTTCTTTGGGCAATCAAAACAAATCATTTAGTAAGTTTCAAAGAAGCACAATAAAACTCAGATCTTAGTGAAATTTCAAAAACACCTACCAGAACATTTCTCATTTTGTTCTTACCCAGGATGTATGCCTTCACTTACTACAGTAAACAAATGAGGCAAAATATAGGTTTGAGGCATCACTCAGGGATAGGGCAATAATCAAGAATTTTGAGCAGGCACTGGTGGCTCACGTCTGTAATGGTGCTGGCAAAATTATTTAATCATGTGTAGAAACTGAAGTTAGATCTTTATATGTCACCCTGCACCAGAATCAACTCCAAATGGATGAAAGACCTCAGAGTCAAAGCAGACACTCTGAAAACATTAGAGGATGGAATAGGAGAAACCCTAGGTCTTCTTGGTTCAGGCCGAAATTTTCTTAATATGAAACACAGAAACACAACAAATCAAAGAAAGGTTGGAAAAATGGGACTGCTTGACATTGCAGAGCTTCTGCATGGCAAAGGACATAGCTAGCAAGATCAATAGAAAGCCCATGGATTAGGAGAAGATCTTCACTAGCCATACAATAGACAAGGGTCTCATATCTGAAATATACCTGGAACTCAAAAAATTAAATCCCCCAAAAACAAATCTTCAAAGAAACAACTGCCCAATAAATAAGTGGACTAAAGACTTAAAGAGAAACTTCTCTGAAGAGGAAAGAAGGATGGCCGATAGACACATGCAGAAATGCTCAACCTCCCTAGCCATAAAAGAAATGCAAATCAAAACAACATTGAGATATCTCAACCCTTTTTACTAATGAACATATTTATACACAGATACACCTGCTGAAACCAGTAGTGACAGTTTAATACTCAGAGCTATTGTAAGTATGGGGATTTCATCTCAGTATTTTATCCTTGCTAGGCAGACACTTTACCACTTGTATCACACTTTGAACTGAATATGTGACATTTCAGGGTCAACACAAATCCACTTATTAAAACTAACTAAAGTTCATTCTACTCAATTTTCTTTTTTTGTTGCATTGTGATTCTAAGTATGTGTGTTTTTTGTCTCCTGTAGCCAGTACAATGTGAATGTATGTGGAAATGTAGTAGAGTTAGCTAGGATTAGAGAGAAGTCAATTGCCACTAGAGTAAGAGCTATAAAATATTAAGCTTGAAGGAGTCACTTGGAATTTATCAAACACCAATCCCTGAGTACATTTTCTCTTACACTACAGTTTACATACTCTAAAACTGATTCATATAACACATCTCTCCAAATGACAGTCCAATAGTCATAATGCTGTAGTTGATATATGCTGGAGAATGACATAAATAAGATATTCAATGGTGGCCTTCATAAGATCATCAAGTTCAAATTCTGAATTTGTATAGGAGGTTCGTTTGTAATACATTTTATTTGCTTTCCATCTGAGAAAAAGTAAAGGAAATGTATTGTTTAATTTAACAAAAACATAAGAGAAAAATGGTTTTTAAATTAAGCAAAGAAAATTTCACCTAGCTTTCAAAAATTATTATGTAAATGTTACCATTAATATATCATTAAAACCTACAATCTTCATTAACAAAATTATCAATTAAGCATATTGCTTTGAGGATAGTTTAGCAATCTTATTTTAAAAACAATAGGCAGCTGTCATAATTCAAACAGCTTAAAAGATTAAAGTTTTTTGAAAAATATGAGGAAAAACTTGTAAATTTATGAGAGTTAAAATATATAAAACTTTTACAAAACAGTAGTGTATTTTACAATTTTGAACATTATTTATTTATTGTACTATTTATTTATTGTGCTATTAAAATAAATCTTTTGGTAAAAATGTAAATTAAAATCTTAACTTTTACATAAGGATGTTTTGTTATTTGGAGTACTTATGAAATAGATACTTTTCCACATACAGTTTTTTTGATGGTAATATGTTACAGAGAAAACTGCAATTGTGTATTCATTCTCTTTTTATTAATTTGTGGATTTCACAAACAGCAAACATGATTTCAGCTGAGCACTGGTAGCTGACATTAACAACTTTAGCACTTACAAGGCCAAGAATGGAGATTTTGTTTTGTTTTGTTGTTTTTGTTGTTGTTTTTGGAGTATGTCCCAGGAAGAAACCGTATTTCAAAATCAGTAAGCCAAAAGTAGGGAGGAAGATGTAGTCCAAGGTGTTGTGCATGCATGAGGTTCTGAATTTAGGCAGTAGTACTAGCAAAAAAGAAAATGGAATTCCCAGTCTTTTGATAAAATACATTTGAAACAATACGTGTTGTGGAAGATGTTTACAAACTTTGGGTAGAGTCCTCATACTTGCCAAATTAGGGTAATTTAGTAATTTATGTTGCAAAAGCTCTTATGACATTGTCATTTTTACTTATAGTGACATTAAATTCATGAATTAAATGTCACAGAAAATAGGAGAAAGCCTCAGTAACTAGGTTGGGATGTCCTGAAAAATCAATTACTGTGGCTATCACATTGTTATTTTAAAAAGTCGTTCTTGTTGCAACTTGCATTATTGAAAATCTTTACAGATACAAACAGCTGGTGTCTCTGTTTCCATATTAAATGTGCACCACTAAAAGTATCTCACATTTACTTGTTCTTATGAAGTGTTTCCTGCTTAATGATACAATAATTCTACACAATTGTTTCCTTCATCAAATTTTATAAATTCATGATATATTCAGGCTAAGAATAATTAGATTTTGTAGTTTTTTAAATCAAAATTGCTGATGTGAATTTTTGTTTTAATAAAACCATGTGACTTTTTGTTGAAAATACATGAAGATAATTAAACAACTGAGTTTCATGTAGAGTTCTAAGAAATACATTTCATAACCTTGGAATACTATTAATGTTAGTATTATGCTCACCTTTGGTCCCCCCTCCCATTCCTGGATTTCCTCCAAACATCTGGTCTGTCCTTGTCTCTGCCCAGACACACCTGAACTCCCATTTACCTCACTTCCTTTCCTCAGACCCTCCTGCTATCTGGATGGTGGTGGAAGCCATGTGCTCTCTCTTGGGAAAAATATGGCTCCTCTAATAAACGTTACAATAATCTTCCTGGTCTGCCTGCCTCTGAGTCATCCCCTGGGATGGATGCATGGGATCCTTTTAAAATAAATATTTGAGGTTTTAATGTGTTTCTATGTTACTAGAGATCAAGGATCAGTAGTAATCTCTAATAATAATGATCAACAGGTGCTTCTCTAACTTAAGCTGTCTTAACTGTTGAATATTAATATTTTTGAGAAGCTATCCAGAACACTGAACATTATTTAACAGCATCTGTATATCACCCTTATCTTTCCTAGTTGTGAGAATCAAAGATGTCTTCCATTATAGATAAATGATAATGTAGGGTTGGGGTATAGACGGAAAATTTTTGAGAAGTTTTGCAGGAACTTTTTACAAAATATAGAGATTTATAAGTCCAGCCCATTTTATTTATTTATGATTTACTTATTTAATGTGTGTGTATAGGGGGGGTATTGAATATTGGGTTTGAACCTAGGGTCTCACATACCCATTCACTCATCATAGGCACTGTACCACTAGAGCAGGATTTCACATTTAACATTCTGCTTGTAGTTGAAAACAGTCTCATGGAGTTTTCTCCTTGGCTGGATTCAAATTATGATCCTCATGATCTCAACCTTCTGTGTAGATAGGATTAAAGACATGAGTCAGTAGCACTGGGCTGGATTCCCTTGAATTTGTAAATCACTGTCTCTGCATCATTTCAGATTTGCAATAGAAGAAACTGAGGAGGCTCAATGCTCTTGTTTATCCAGGTGGGAGATTTAACCCAGGTGTAAAAATGTGTAAATATGAAGAGGAGACTGCAAGTAGTCAGGGCTATTGCACAGTAATGAATACATGCTAAAGCAGAGCAAGGCTGAGGGAGAAGATGTAGCTGTGAAATCTTGCTCTTTCTCTAGCAAGACTGACAGGCCTCTTCAGGGAAGGGCAGGGAAGAGGTCTTCCAGAAGCTCAAAAGCAGAGGTCCTGCACAAAAATAATAGTCTTCTGAATAGCCAGTTTTCACAAGAAAGAGTACTGTTTTCCTTAAAACCTCATAGGGAGATCCAGGCTGAAGACAAACTCAGCCTTTGTTAGCTTTGATGCTAATCATTTACTTTGCCCAACTCTGAACTCTTGTAGGTATTAAAAATGTATGTGACACTGAGAGGAATTATGGGGAACAAATTACATGTGATAGGAATTATAATTTGGCATGTGCTTTGGCAACAGAAGATTATTATAATTAGTTATGTTGCTGCTATGTGTAGTTAAGTAGCTGATTCCTTGGGCCACTAGCACGAGTTTGATGTAGAAAATTCATGATGCACATGTCAGTTTCTTGGTAGCACAAATAACTCTCCTTTGTTTACATAATAGCTGTTCTTCAGGCAATTAAGCTAGAATTTAGAAAATTTTCTAGATTACTGTGTATTTATTTACTTATTTATTTTAAATCAATTCTCCCCTTTTACCTGTTATACCCGAGATACATCCAGAGCCTCTAATATGCAGAAACTATGCATGGAAAAGTTGATGTTTCTATGAATGAAATTGCTACCAAGAATTAGGTTGTAAGTTACTAAACATAATAGGTTTATAATTTCTTGGAGATATAGACACATTCTAAGTCACTGGACATCTTCAAGAGTTAAGGAGTTAATTCAATTGTTTTCTAAGATATTTTTCTTACACAAAGCTGCCTTTTGGGTACTATTAAATAAACATTCATACTTGGGCACTTGTATTTAATAAAAATAAATGTTTTTTCAGAAAGTATTTGGGCATCTCTACACATAGTTTGAAGTGAAGTAGGGAACTAAAGTTTTTGTGTTTATTTGATGTTGTTGGTTTGCTTGTTTTGTACCAGTACAGACTTGAATATAGTCTCACACTCTTGTATTTGCTCATGTCTGACATTCTGCCAGTTTAACATTTTTAGGTTAATTTGAGATGGAATATCTCAGACTTTTCTACTCGTGTTGTCCATTAATTTTGATCTTGTGTGTCCTAGCCTTCTGAGTAGTTAGGCTGATAAATATAAGCGATTAACCTCTCATATAATAGAGTATCTTCTTTGTATTTGATAGCAATACAGTTTGAACTCAGGCCTTGTACTTGCTAGGTAAGCATGTCACAAGGTGAGCCACCTCAAGTAAAGCCAAGGAATTAGTTTGTTATGGTTTACCTTTTTATTTATTTATTTATTTTTATTTTTTTGTCAGTCATGGGGCCTGAACTCTGGGCCTGGGTGCTGTCCCTCAGCTCTTCATCTCAAATCTAGTGCTCTATCATGAGCCATAGGGCCACTTCCAGCTTTTTCTGCTTATGTGGTGATGAGGAATAGAACCTAGAGCCTCATGCATACAAGACAAGCACTCTTCCACTGAACCACCTTCCCAGCTTTGTTTACCTTTTTTTTTCATGGGTTTACCTTTTTTAAAAGGAAAAATCTTGGAGTTCATTTTGATTAGCATAATTTTATATTGTCATGTGTGCATAGCTATTGAGTTATTGTGATCCTCTGCTAGGACTATCCTGGACATGTACTAATTATTACAAATTTGAGAAACCATGGAAACCTGTGTTTCTTTGTGTTACTTAACATTTCCAAGTCTTTCCATTTCCTTACAAATGGATAATACCATTCTTTCTGATGGAAGCATAGAATTTTATTCTGTATATATACACACCACATTTTTTTGATCGGTTCATTTACTGAGGAACATCTGGGTTGGTCTCATTTCTTAGCTATTTGTCTCTTTATTTGTTTGTTTTAATGCTTTTTTACATGAAGTTACATGAAGCTCTTTTTCCCTTCAATTTATTTTCCTTTTGGTTTATCTATTGTCACTGTTTTTGATTTTTGTACCCTGTGTCTTGCATATATGTTTATCTGATTTGGGGATGGAAAGGGGAATAACAAAATGGTGAGACAAAGGACATAGGGTGAAGCCATATAACAGCAATACTCAAAAGAAACTATGTTGGAAATGAACTTTACAACTTGGGGGGAAGTGAGTTGGAGGAGGAAGTGGGAGAAAACAAAGGAAGAGGTAGCAATGTTCAACAAGAAATGTATTCATTACCTTACTTATGTAAATGTAACCCCTCTGATATCAACATTATAATAAAAATAAAATATAAAAAGTAAAAACCTTAGTCTGGTGCGATTCATTATGCCTGTAGTTCCAGTTTATATAGAAGCTGAGGCAATAGGGTTGCTATATTAGGAAAGTATGAATCACTGTGAGCAACATAAGTAAAAAATAATTTAGAGCATGAGTATGTTTCCATGTTTAGTATTCATATCAAGATAGTGTGTATATGTTGGTTTTCCCCTTAAAATTCTACATTTGTTTTTATTTTTACAAGACACAATACAGAAAAATACTTAATTAGCAACAATTAAGTTACACTGATTGTGTTGATATATTGCACTCAGTTTGAGCAATCAGTATAATCATTTCTATTGACTTATTACAAATGGAGGTATGAGTCCTAATTTCATTGAGGAAAATATATAATAACAGAGAAAATGATGTGTTTTTCTGTGTCATTGTACATAGTTCTACTTTAAAATCTTTATAAATTCTATTTTGGTTATTTCCTTTAATGATTTTTATAGTTATGCCTTCTAGTTTCATAGTGGGGTCATAAAGAATATCTGTAATAACTGTGTGAGAAAAATTAATTTCCATTCAGAAACCGGTTTCAATCTCCTAGTTTACTTTGGTAAATCCTGGGAAAAAAAACCAATAGTTAACAAAAAATAATAACATGGTAAATTGCAACTAAAGCTCATATTACGTCTTAAATTTGTAGTGTAAGGTTTTAGGTGAAAAAGACCACGCAGAAAGAGGTAGAGGTAAGTACCCTTGCAGTACACTCCTGGGTGAACTCCCTGGTCGGGGTCAGAGAGGTCACGCTGAGTTTGGTGGAGGCAGGGTTTGTATAAGTGGTTTATATAAGTAAAAGCAAAACATTTATTCATCCGGAATTTTTATCAAGTTGTTTGTTTTGCAAGTTTGAGTGGCTTCATGCCTGTGCTTCCAAAGAACAGTTTGGGGCAGGTATGGTTTAGATAAGGACATAGTTTTCTCAGCAGCTTGTTTTCTCCCAGCATTCTGACAGTATGCTTTTATGTGGTACATGATTAATTATTTTAAATTCCAACACAGCAAAGCTGAATAAGAACTCCTCTTAGAAAAAAAAATAGTGGTTTAACTATATTAAATTATTAAAAAGTGTTATTGAATTTTATTCAAAGATATATATATATATAATTTTATTTTATTTATTTATTTTTGTCAGTCGTGGGGCTTGAACTCTGGACTTGGGCACTGTCTCTTCACTCTTCAGCTCAAGGAAAGCACTCTATCACTTGAGCCACAGCACCACTTTTGGTTTTCTAGTGGTTTATTGGAGATAAGAGTCTTACAGACTTTCCTTCCCAGGATATCTTCCAACCATGATCCTCAGATCTCACCCTCCTGAGTAGCTAGGATTATAGGCGTGAGCCACCGACCCCCGCCAAAGATAATTTTGTAAGTATTTTATTTAGTAATAAAATTTTCAATTTTTTAAATTATATTTTACTGTAAAAATACCATACAGAGGGGTTACAGTTACATGAGTAAGGTAGGGAGTACACTTTCTATCGAGCATTGTTACCTCCTTTCCTACCATTCCTTCCCTCCTTACCTCTCCAACTTCTCCCTCCCCCACCCAAGTTGTAAAGTTGTACATCCCATTGTTACAATGGGTCAACCTGTATCCTTATTTCAGCATTTTGTTATTTCCCTTCCCCTCTCCAAATTAGAAAAATGTATGTACAAGATGCAGTGCACTGAAATCAAGTACAGTGTAACCGGGGAAGAACATACAAAAGAAACAAAAAAAGCACAGCACATTAAAAACAACAGCAACAAAGATAAAAATCCTTGTGTCCCTATCTTGGGAATCATATCGTTTAGCGTTATCTTAAGTGGTCATATGTATATAGCTTTTGACTTTTTTTTTTTTTTTTGGTCAGTCCTAGGCTTGAACTCTGGGCCTGGGCGCTGTCCCTCAGCTCAAGACAAAAGCTCTACCCCTTGAGCCACAATGCCACTTCCGGTTTTCTAGTGGTTTATTGGAGATAATAGTCTCATGGACTCTGATCTTAGTCTCCTGAGTAACTAGGAATACAGGCATGAGCCACAGGCACCCGGCTGCCTTTTAGCCTTTTCTGCTTGTCTGGTAACATTATCCTAGATGTATAACTAGTTACTGCAAATAAGGGAAACCATGGGACCTATGTTTCTTTGGGTTTGACTTCTTTTCTTCCGAATACTCAAAGAACACCATACTGTTATCCTCATAATTCATCATGACAATTAAAATTTTATTCAGATGCATTTAGGAAGGCTTTATTTTACTACCTTTCATCCTAAAATATGATCACTGAAATATATGCCCAAAGCCTCCTGACTAGAGATTATGCTTTTGTTATCAACTATATTCTTAGTTCTGGATTACTATTATTCCCTAAAATAAAATCAACTCATTGCTTCTCCATGTGACTCTTCTTAGCTAGGTCCAATGTTCTAGCTTTCACTTTTGCATATTACAGACTTTGCAAAACTGTTCTTTCCAGTTCTCTTTTAAGAAAAGTTAGGTGTCTTATCTCAGGTATTTCTGATTTTTATTCAGCACTACATATTCAATTTGGTTCCTGACATCTGACAGGATTATCTACTCCCCTTTTAGATTTTCCCCCCTTAGTTTATGACTACTATCTATTAATACACTTACAGAAAGTTTGAATGAAATTGCTACCATCAAGATCATTCCAGTAAGTATCAGGCATGTATGTACTTAGGAATAAATGAAGTTATGTATAAACTTGATCCACAATTGTGGATCAAGCAGTAAGTAATTAGAACACAGCTCTGGTGAATATTCAAATATTCACTGCACCTACTTCAAGAATTCATTTATTCACTTATATATGTTTGGAAGTGCTCACTTTTCAACATGCATTCATGTACACACCTCATAATACACATTCACACATACATATACTAAACCAAAACAATGTAATAAAACAGATGCACAATGGATTCTATAGACTTATGAATAAAGGGACTCTGACACTGACCTGAGCATCAAATCTCCTAGACTGTTTAAATGTATAAACCTCCCACAATGTTTAGCATGATCAGAAATGGAAGTTGTTTATTATTATAAACCGACATTTAAATGTTAATTTAGAAATAGCCAAGAACCGTTTGAAATAGTTTAATTTAGATGCTTCACTTCCAAATGCTTTACAATCAGCACACCTCTGGCACACAGAATCACTATGGTGAGGATTTAATGCATGACATATTACCTCAGGAAGTACTCTGTAATATACAAATAATTAAATGCATTTAAAATGAATGCTAATCACACTTATGTTAGAGTTTGAGTGTAGTCTGCTTTACAGAGGGTTTTAGCCTTAGTCATTTGTATATAAAATCTTAAAGGAATCATCTGGGTTTTGAAAATGCTTTACAGGGAGCATATTCATTTACTCTCTTCTCCCTGAATACATTGTGACTATGAAACAGCACATATTGAACTAGGATACTGAAAAGACAATGTTGCTATTTTTCTTTTGTTGCAGTTTTTAACATTAATGCAGTCTCAAAATTATTGTACTTCCAGATTTTTCCTTTAGATTAATCATATTTCAAAAATTAACCTTATGTCATCAATAATAATTTACATTAAAAGTTAATATATTTAGAAATTTGTTGAAAGCACTAATTGGTAATTCAGAATAAAAATTAAATTATGATTGAATAAATAGTGTCCAATGACTAAACAGCAGTTGAAAATGATGCAAATTCTTTCCAGATGCTTTGTATATAACACAAAGAAATTTGTAAGCCATAGAAACACGCTTCTATTTTCTCTGCATTTTCTGTCTCTCATTCAAACAGATTAGTCTTTCAATAACCTCTCCAAAATTCTCCTCAAAATACTTTCCCTTATTTAGGTATTTTCCTTGCCTCACATCTCTAAGTTTCTTCTCATTTGAATGATAAGAATTCCCTAAAAGAAACTTTCAAGTAAATTCTTCCTTAGCAAAAATGGGAGGAAAAGAATGGGAAGGTTCATGTATTACTAATGTTGGTCTATTGTCTTGTATACATAGTGAAGTTTGATTTGTGATCATTCTGTGTTGTACAATTACCCAGAGGAGAAAATTTTAAATAGCTTGGATATGGTTTAGAGGTAGAGTATTAGTTTATTTAGGCTCGGTAAAATGAGGGCCAGTGATGCATCTATTTCCATTAAAGGGAGTTAGCATCGGCATATATCTCATCATTAGATTTACAGAGTTGTCAAGATGAGATAAGCAGTGATGCAACACCATATATTATCCTTATCCAGAGGTGCTATCCATTGTGTGAGGTAGATGTCGTGTGCTGATTGGAACTATGTGTACAGCCACAGTCACCAGTGTAAATTATTCAATATGAAATGCTGTCTGTGGAAGTAATTTTTTTTCAATTTATGAGTATAAACTGTTCATCAGAAAGTGACATTTATCCCAGAGTACAAAATATAATGACTAGTTTATTTAAAAGTAAGTTTAAGGCCAGGTGCTGGTGGCTCATGCTTGTAATCCTAGCTACTCAGGAGACTGAGATATGAGGATCATGGTTCGAAGCCAGCCCTAGCAGAAACCTCTGTGAGACTCTTATCTTCAATAAACCACTGGAAGTGGTAGAGCACTTGCCTTGAGCTGAAGTGTGCAGGGACAGCACCTAAGCCCAGAATTCAGCCCCACAACTGACAAAAAAAAATGTAAGTTTAGAACTAAAGTAAAATAATGAAAATTTGAAAACAGCATGCATATTTGTAAAACTACACATGAGAAAGGTGACACTTCAAGGAAGAGTAGACACATCTTTTCTCCATTTAAACAGTAATTGAACTTGTAAAATTATTTTCTTGAAAACCCAGAATGGAATAATTTCTAGGATTGCCCTAAAGGGTGTAAGCAGATAGATATATTTATCCTTTAAAAGTCTACAAATTAAAGTTGGCTAATATCTCTTCATTTCCATGATCACCCAACATCCAGTAATCCCCAATCTAACAATGCTTCTTTAAGTCCTACTTTTTCAAACTCCACTTATAAGAACGTTTTTCCTTCCCTGTGGTTGGCTTATAAAGGAAGTAGAACTTAATTCTTCTTAAAGCATATAAAAAAGAACTAGTGAGTGTGACTATTTTAACTAATTTGACTGTGATTATTTTTACTTTTATAACTAACATATATGTATCTGTATGTATGTATGTAAACATTGGTGCAAATCATGAGACATCTTTAAATAAATGGAAATGTAAATTTTATTTTTATTTTAAAGCTATACAAATCCCCAAAATCAAGGAAATAAATAATGTAATCAATTTCTCAAAAATCCAGAGGAGTCTATGACATTTGTATCATAATCCTTATTTTTATTGCTATCCTTTGTACACCATCTTCCCTATAGATATTTTGCTATGATCTTATACAGTCCACAGATTGCAATTTCCTTTTTGTGCTAGATTTCACCACTATATAGGAATAGCTTCAAATTTTTCAACCCAACCATTGCTATGTTACAAAAACTACACAAATGTGAAAAGAAGACATTTTTTCTTCTACCCAGTCTCATTTGGCAAAGAAGTTGTATTCCAGGAATAGTCTGCCAAGAATCTCAACTTCTTTTTCACAGAGTACAAGCCCCACATTCAGTGTACTAGCCTAAAGACCAGAGGATACTACCGACTGGCAATATCCCAAGTCTACCCATAGAATAAACAACACACAGTAAAACCAAGACCTACCCCAGCACCAATGCATTGATTACTCTTCAAGGGGGAGGGTGGGTATAGTGTAAGATGGTCCAAACATTTGTGTTTTGTTAGGATAGAATCAGAAGTTTATCAAGAATATTGAAAACCATGGTGGAGACCAATAAAGAAGACACTGATAGTTTCAAGTTATAAATGGAATGATAAGGTAGTCAAAATTTAAAGTCAAGCAGAGGTATCTCTGAAGGATTCTTCTGAGTTAAGAGCCAGTTTCTGTGTTGGGCATGTTTTGTGTATGAGGTAATCTGCAGTGACTCAGGAACAATGAAAGCAGGACTTCGTGGAGGGGAAGGAAAAAAACAAATCGTTTAAATAGGGATACAGGTGGACCCATTGCAACAATGAGATGTACAAGTCGTTATGTTGAAAAAGGAACTTTACAAATTTGGTGGGATAGGAGGATCATAGGGGGACGGGAGTGGGTATGGGAAGGGATGGGAAGGGGAAACAAAGGAGGAGGAAACAATGCTTGATAAGAAGTGTACTCGTTATATTTCCCATGTCATTGTAACCCCTCTGTACGGTATTTTCACAATATAAAAAAAAAAGAAAGAAAGCTTCTGCAAAGCTAAAAACAGGCTCAGTCAGAATGAACAGTTCACAGTTAATTACAAATCATGGCTGAATAGTAGATGAGCAATAAACAATATCAATTCAACAAGTAGTTCATAAGAAGACAATATTACAATAAAATCACAATCACATTCATCAATTTGTAAGACTGGAATAATGCTCAAGGCTTCCTCTCTCAGGAAAGAAAGAGTGCCCTAAACTAGTCCCCAGATGAAGAGGAAGGGAAACTACCTTGTGACCAGCTATAGCAGGTATAACCAAGTAAGTGTAAATCTATACAGGGAACTAAGGCAAACTCATTGGCTACTACATACTGTGTGAAATGCAGGAATGTCCTTATGGTGACCAGACTAAAATTTAAAAAAAAATCCAAATTATCTCAGCAAGAACATTAGAGTTTCTACAATTGTGTGAACAGATTTTTTCAAATACTTAGTGGAACCATGAAACATACACAACTATTAACACACACATACAAACACACACATACATACACAAATGTATTTATTGCTACTTGCAGAGGTTACTATATAGAATGGTTAGGATATGTGAAACATCCAGTTTACCACCCAAAAATGTAAATTATGAAGCATGCAAAGAAACAGAAATGTGTGATGAATGGAAGGAAAGAAAAGCAAGCTAGAAAAAATTGTTTTTGAGGGCCCTAGATGATATATTGGAAACAAAGACTTGAAGGCTGCTATTATAAATATGCTTGACACAAAGGGAAGCAAGGATTAGAGAATGAAGGAAGGTATTATTTCTTGAGAAATAAAGAGTAGCCATCCTATAGATGGGAAACTGGGGGTAAAGATATGAAAATATAATAGGGAGGTTCAATCGAGGATTTGTGCTGACAAAAGACTCAGGACACTTGATGCAAGAAGAGAGAATTTGTAACCTGGATATTAGAAAGGAAAACAAAGAAAGATGATCACTTAGAGGACAGTAAGATACTATTGATTACATTAATTTATGAGAAAAATAACAAAGAGAGAGAACAGAAAAGAAAAAAGCTATTTGAAGATTATGACTAAACCATAAAAGCTCTTGCAAATTGATGGGTAGCACTACATCCAAGACATGGTGTGAACTCCAAATATGCAAAATGTAAAGAAAAACCTAGACACATGATGTATAAAACATTTGGAGCAAAAGATAGAGGAAACCAACTGTTCAAAATGATAGGGGAAAAATAGCAACTTAGCAAGTACAAGAGAATCCACCAACTCAAAAATAATAGATGACTGCTCAGAAATGCAGGAGGCCCCAAGACAGTAGAATGACATACTCAAATACTTAAATCAAAAATTTATAGACCAAAAACTTATATTCAGGGAAAAATACTGAGACTAGGAAAGAAGATAAGCCATTAAATAGTGAACATAGAACAAAGGGCAGAATAACATAAAGAAATAGAAAGATGGGAGAATGAAGTCATAATAGAACTAGGAAATGGGTGGGTTTGGAGAGATGGGGGCCAGTAATGGAAAGGGTGACACTGACTAAGATACATTACACTCTTAAATTGACAGGTTGAATTGAAAACATTGTGAACATGTACTTAAAGTTAAAAAAAAAACAGACATCTTGAACTACATGGAAAACAAATACCCTAACATACTTATAGCACATTTTACCCAGTATTAAGAGAATACAAATCCTTTTAATGTCTACTTAAAACCATTCTCCAAGATAGACTGTATTCTATTCTATGAACATGAGCCTCAATAAACCTAAGTGAATTAAATCATTCAAGATACGTTCTTAAACACAAGGGAATTCAATTTAACTTAGCAACAGAAGATGATTCGGAAGATATGTAAATAGGTAGCGATCAACCAATTTCTACTTAACATTACAGTGGATGCTATGGCTAGTCAATTAGATAAGCAAAAGTACTGAAAGATTTCTACATGGAAGGGTGGGAAATACGAATATACATATACAATAGAATTTTACTCCTATTAAGTCATTTGCAGAGAAATGGATGGACATAGAAAAATGAAGCCATGTTAACTAAGTCAAATATAGGGGCATAACAGTTAGATACAGTTCAGATACTCAATTTAACAACTAACTTACAATTTAATAAGATGAATACCAGAAAGTGGAACTGTGGTTTTACTGGGGAGAGGTAAGGTTAGATGAATTCAAGGAGAGAGAACAGATGTATGGAGAGAGGAAGGGTGGGCAAATGTAGAAATATATTCAAGGAATATATATAAAAACGAAGATAGGAAACGTGAAGCAATGGGTGGATTTGAAGAGATGGGAGAAAATGATGGTTGCATTGATATGTTGAATTGAATTGTCTCTGGAAAATTTTTTAAAGAAAAAAATACAGTGACATTAAAACAAGTATTTTATATAAGCTTAAAGAAAATCATACCAAAGAAGTAGAGTTAAAATGACAAAATATTGTTAAAAGAAATTTCAAAAGATGAATAGGAAAAAAAATATGAGATTCAAGTCCTGGTGGTGACTTGAGGAATATCGTTAAAATAGTTCTATTATCAAATTTATCCAGCAACAAACAAAATCACTATCAAAAACTTGGGAGGATATTTTTGAGAAATTTTATTTTAAAAATTGGCACTCAAATTTCTGTGCCTTTGTTCAGCAACTTCATACTAATTTAAGTGATTCTATGAAGGGAATTTACAGAAGTAACTCAGTTGCTAATCTGACTTTATAATTGGGAAATCATACTAGATTACCCTAGTGGCTAATATGATTATATGGATGCTTAAGTGTAAAGGAGGCATGTAAAAAATGAAACAGAGACCCTGACTAGGATAGATGAAGAATGAGAAAGATTCCAACATTAGTAAAGTCACAGCTAAGGATTTGATGGCCAGAAGTCAGGATGACATTTAGGAAATGAAGTCACTCATAACAAATATTGCTGCAAGCAGCTTAAATGATCTTTCCCATACACTCTTACCTAGAACCCATGCATGCTTATAATATGCTTTTCAATAGTTAAAATATTGAAGCTAATTGTTTTTTTCAGATTTCTAGGTTCCTATCCCAATAAACAATATGAGCTGTAATTCTTGTAAAAAGAATTGGATCATTCAAAATAAATTCAAAAAGTTTAGTCACTACAGTACCTAATATATAAAGTAATTGGAAGATTGAAATTCATACATACTTAAGATTGAGTTCAAAACTGCACTAAATATGTATGCTGTAAAATCCTGCCAAACATAGTAATATCCCTAATTCTCCTGTTTGTCATTTGATAACTAATGTTCTGTTATACTTTGGAATAAGCTATTAATTCTTTTTAAATTGCATTTGTTTCATTTTATTTTGTATTATTGCTTGATACCTGAAAAATGTCATATTTCACAAAGTATCTTGGATATAATTACAATGGTTTGTAACAGAAGTAGAATAAAATGACTCAGGGTTTGGTTGGGTTTGTTGTTGTTGTTTTGGGTTTTTTTATTGTCAAAACACTAAATGAAATCTAAGGTAAGCCTTTGCAACATGCAATAATTCAAGAGACATTTATTTGGGAAACAAGTACTAGAATCACTCTTCTCTTCCTTTTTTATTGAGTACTTCGTTCATTTTCTCTCTTGAACTTGGTAGAATAGTAGAAGATGGGTTTTGACACCGAAGAGTAAAGTCAATGTCTAGGGAAGAACCAATCAATTGTGGAGACAGAAGCAATTTGAAAGAATCATAGAATTTCAAGATTGACAAAAAGAATGATTGTCTACATTATTTGGTGTTGTTATGTTCATGACATCTTTTTCTTAAAAGTGATACAATTTTTTATTATCATTTTATTATCTTTATGGAGTTGGACCAAAGGGTTAAGTTCAACATGTTAGTTTATCATTATAGTTCCACTTTGATAAATGTCATACTTTTCATCATCCTCCCCATCTCTCCTTTTAAATATATTCAAGATTTTTCTTACTTATCATTAGTATACTTTATTTTGCTTATGAAAGCCTTAATTCACACAAAAATTTTACCACAGATTGATCAATCTATAATTTGTTAATCTGGTGGAATGCAGACAATGAGTGTCATGTAAAGTGATTTGATAGTTAATTCTACAATTGTGCTTTCATTTTGTATACTACTTGGAAAAATGGCAAGAAATATATCAGTGCTAAAAGGAGATATTTCTGAAGTGTAAGTAAAAACTAATAAGGCAGTAAATTGAATTTTCTTTTAATTTAAGGTTTTGTTTGCTTTAAATTATTTTAGAGGTGAAAGTCATTAAACAGCAACAACAGAATTGAGAATAACATATTAGTGTGCCTGTTTATCATGATAACCAACTCACTTAATATGCCCCAAATTATTTTCATTGGCTGATATAGTAATTTTTTTCTGTTTGATAGAAATACTAATATAGATCTAAGAGTAAATGTTAATTATATGTGTTATAAAACTTACCAGTGCATCCTACAGCCCCTAAACGATAACTTTGTTCAACTCAGAGGTCATGTTGATTTGGGACTGGATCAGTAATACTAAATTATTGGTTTAAACAGCATAAAGCAACTCTAAATGCAGTCTAGACACTATTATTGTTAGGGTTTATCTAAGAAAGAGTAGGGTAGTATACAGTTTTTAAAATATAGGTAGTTTTCACTAAAGTTTCCCCATAATGATCAAATGAGATGAGAAAAGATATGCAAGGTATCTGTTAATGACTGACAAAAACTAAGATGCTCAAATTCATAGTAGGAAGCCACATCACTTATTTTATTTGTGTTCATAGATCAGACAGCAGGTTTCAAAACATTTGGAATTGTAACGTAGGACCTCTGCAGGGTTAATGAGAGGAATGATTGTTAAAAGACATCTAGAGGCTTGGCTGGTGGCTCATTCTAGTAATACTAACTACTCAGCAGAGTGAGATCTGAGGATCACAGGTTGAAGTCAGTAGAGCAGGAAAATCTGTGAGACTCTTATCTCCAATAAATTAACAAAAAGCTAGAAGTGGAGCTGTTGCTCAAGTTGTACAGTGCTAGACTTGAGTAACAAGAGTTAAGGGACAGGGCTGGGAAGTTGGCTCAGTGGTAGAGCGCTTGCCTTGCATGCCTGAGGCCCTGGGATCGATTCCTCAGCACCACATAAGCAAAATGAAAAAAGCCGGAAGTGGCACTGTGGCTCAAGTGGTAGAGCGCTAGTCTTGAGCTGAAGAGCTGAGGGACAGCACCTAAGCCCAGAGTTCAAGCCCCACGACCGAACCCCCCCCCTTCAAAAAAAAAGAGTTAAGGGACAGTGCCAAGCCCTAGTACACACACACGAGACACACACACACACGCACACACACACACACACAACCCTAAGGCTGTGTTAGGGCAGGTAGAGGCAGACAAAAATTAATACATCATAATGTATTGAGATAAAAAATTTGGAGTCTTCCCATATCACAGGCGATTAAATATTACCTAGAAATTTAATATGGACCTGCCATTAATGTATTTTAGTTCAGGATTGTGTTTTTAATGTGTTCTATCACTTTTGATGATGCTTTGATTTGTCAAGAGGAAGGTTAATCTCAGGAGAAGCATAGTAACATTTCTTTTGCAAAACCACAAATGCCTTGTAAGTGTCAAGTGTAAGGTATCTTTCATCAACATTCAAAAAGCTAGAAAGAAAATGGGTTCAAAAAGTAATCTACTTAAAGTTGCTCAACAAGAATTTACTTAAATATGTTAGGATTCTAACACATGAAATAAAAATGTCTTAAACTAGAATAAAGATATTGGTAGTGCTGTTAGTTTTCATAAAGGAAATGATTTATTATTTTATAGCTCCTATGAAATATGGCCTCATTACTAGTGAAAAGTAGTCATTTAACTCATAAACATATTTCACTTTTATATATACAATAATTTCCCCCTCTTAATTCTGTGTACTATCAACACAAGAGGAAGGGAAATTCTTAAAGATTTTACATTGAGGGGAAAATATAATCAAATAATTTTTTTTTATTTCAGTGAAACAAACATTTAAAAAACAACAGTAAAGCAACAAAATCCCCAGACCTTGAAAATGGTTTGAGTAACATGTTTTATTTGTATACATCTATATGAATGAAACATTTGCTTTCAATATTTATTGACAAGTGCCAAAGTGTATAATTTCCACAGCTACAATATACTATAATCACAGAGTCTTATTTTTAATATTGGTAATTTATTCAAAGTAGCAGATTGCCATAAAATTAGATGGAATAGAAATCTGCTGACAAAAAAAATCATCACTTAACAAGCAACCTATTTTCCTATCCATTTTAAGCACATATGATCATTTTGCCTGGATTCCATAGCCTTTTATTGATTTATAGTCTAAAAACATTTTTTGTGGCTTCCATAAGTTCCTTAATCAGTAAAAGCATTTCATTTAAATTTTAGTGATAGGAACAAATCACATGATTCATTACAGCTTACACATCGATATATAATATTTACATTCCAAAGTTAAATATCAAGTTAGATTATAGTTAATAAAAATGTGATGTTTAAATTGATTACTTTGGTTAAGATTAAATAATTATATAATCAAAATTTATGCAATAATAGATATTTTCATTAAATCTAACATGCAAATAAAATACTATAAAACACATTATTTTCTGTCTTCAACATTATTGTTTTTACTCCAGTAAATGATTCCAACTTTAAAAAATAATTTCCTAAGTACCTAAATAATCATAGAAAGAGAAAAGGAAAGAAAATGAAAGTACCTTACCCTATAAATAAAAGATTCCCACAAAAACTAACCAATAACACAGAACGTGAAAAATCAATCTCCAAATTCTCTCTCCTATCCTTAGGCTATTGTTTCTAAACTATATTACTTTGAAATATTCAAATAATCCTTTTTGTGCATGCGATTAAAAAGTTTTGTGAGTATAATTTTGAAAAAATAGAAAAAGAATGAATTCCAAGATAGGACTTGATTATTTCAGTGTACTAAAATTGAATGCCATTTTATAATCTATATTTCAACTATAAGTAATTTTTAAGCTTATTTTCATGGAAATATCAGAAGACTAATTTCTTATTCCCATGATTTCAAAGTATATGGAGGTCTTTCAAATCTCCCTACAAGGTTGTCCTTAGGGCTAATTCTTCCTGATTTTTATAATATTTCTATATGGTAATAATATGTCTGGCTTTGTACTGAATTCTAAACTCCAGGGCCCTGTTACAGCACAATTCACAGTCAAATATATTGTAATTTTAATCAAGATAAAGTAGTGCTGAAATTAAATAAATGGAAAATATAACAACCATATAACAAATAATATCCTTTGAAATAAAAAGTGAATGATATATGTAAACTACAGGATCATTATTTTAAAGTTCACATCTGAAAATTTAATTCCAAATTTAAATGAGTAATGAAGATTCAGATAGTTTAGCTCCTTATCGTTATACAAAAAATGCCCTATAAATTAAAACTTTCAAAAGTTGAGTGTCATTGAAGTTTTAACTCTGATAAAACCTGCTCTTTCTAAAACTTCAATATATCATTACTTTTATTTGATATCAACTGTAAAGCTTTCTGTAGATATATCATTTAAGAAATCATATATAATTTTCTTTAAAATTTGAAAATAACTAGTAAATATACTTTATTATATTTAATATTCTTTTGTCCCAAAGCCAAAGCATCTTTATATTTATAATGAAACTGTTATTTTCATATAGGATTTATTTTCAAGGCAGACTAAAAACAACAAAAATAATATAGCTGGCATAATATTAAATATAATTTAAAGAAAAAAATTAGTGTTAATTCAAAAAGATAAACTGATCTCCAAATGGGACTCACACATTAAAAATAAAATTAGGTAGGGATTGACACTGGTCAAAAAGAAATGTACTCATTACCCGACTTATGTAACTGTACTTTACAAAGTTATAGTTCTGTCCTTTCTTTGAAATATTTGTCTATATGTCCAAGAAACTTTTCATTATAGGAAATAAGATGAGTGTACTCCTTCTGTTGAAAAAGAAAGCTAGAATATATTTGTGAATGAGGACAGGAATGGGATTTTTGGATAAGTACATGACGTTAAATACTTGTAGTCTTGATGGAACAATGTAATCACACACAATCTCACAGTGGCACTGGATCCTTCTTGAGCTTACTGTAGGTAAGACAACCATTACTTTTATTACATGTTCCCTTCATCTATGTACTATCTTAATAAGGGATCGACACTAAACACAAATCTCTGGTTGTTGCTGGGTGACAGGGCAGCCACATAGCTATGGTATATTTAAGTATTCAATGGTGGTAATATAAATGCATATCACACTACCACAGAAATTATCTACCAAAAAGTAGGGATAAAAGGAGAGAACAAGAGAGAGAGAGAGAGAGAGGGGAGAGAGAAAGAGAGAGAGAGAGAGGAAAGAAAGAAAGAAAGAAAGAAAGAAAGAAAGAAAGAAAGAAAGAAAGAAAGAAAGAAAGAAAGAAAGAAAGAAAGAAAAAAAGAAAAGAAAAGAGAAGAGAAAAGAAAAGAAAAGAAATAATAATGTGATACCATGACGTGCAGGTCCAGTGTTTATAAGTTGAGGTAGAAATTAAGGGTTGTCTCATTTTTCCTCTCCTTCATCCACTAAAGTTTCCTAAATTTGATTATATTCTGAAAAATGTCTAAAGTTAATCCTACATGAGGAAGTGATTATAACAATAAGAATCAGCTCTGAAAGAGTTCTTTTGCAGTGAATCATGTACCTCTTTTTAAAACTGTATGTAGCTGATGCTAATTTTTAGATGGAAGACATGAGTTACTGAGTTAATGTCAGATTATGTCACTAGTGAAATATTCAGTCATTAAAACATGATCATCTATTAATCAAGACTTACTTTAGGCACTGTTTGACAAAATAATCAACGGAACCAGGTAAGTATTTTTCTGAAAGTAGGAGAATAGAGAAATAAGAAGTTGTTATCCAATTGATCTAACATTTCAGTCACACGAATTTTACTGACTATTACTATAGTAATATTACTATAGTAGTAATTTTACTATATTACTATAGTAATGTTACTATAGTAATAATTTAGTATATTAAATTATTACTATAGTAAAAAACTATTTTCTTAAATCAGTAAGGTGCTTTTGTTAGGAATGCCTAATATATTAACTGTATGAATATAGAGTTTTCCCCTATATTAAATTAGACTTCAGAATCAATATATGGAAATATTAACCATACAGTTTTAGAATGAAAATATATATGAAGTGCCAGGGGCAGGTGGCTCATATGTATTATTCTAGCTACTCAGAGGTTTAGAAGATCACAGTTGAAAGCCAGTCCAAGCAAGTCAGTCCTGGAGAACTTTATTTCCAATTTACCAGCAAAAAGCCAGTAGCATGGGCTGCATCAAATGAGAGATCCCCAGACATGAGGGGATAAACTTCAGGTGAGTTGGAAGCCTGAGATCAAGATTTTATTGTTACAGATATAGATAGATGATAGATAATAATACAGAATGATATTTTAGCATAAATTCTAGTATTATTTTCCATTTAAAGACTATTAAATCAATTGCTAATAATTTCCCCATATTAGTATTCCAACTTGTTCCCAAGGTTAGTTCTCTCTGTGCACAAAATCAAAATTTAGAAAATAATTAAATCATGCTCCTATCTTTGAAGGACATGAGTGGGAAGAGGGTCAAGTGTGTCTTCATCAGACACCTTTTCTTTCTGAAACCCAAAGACTCCCCAGAGCATACTATTCAAACATTACCAGAGGGCATATAACGTTAATAATGACAAAAATAATAGCTGTCAATTATTGATAATTTAGTGTGGGCTAAACCTTGTGCTAATACATTTCATGTCTTGCCTAAATTAATCCTCCCAACAGTCTCATGATAGAGAGACTATTAATTTTGTCAGGTTATAGAAAAAAAAAACTTAGTTGTTAAGTATTTAGCCAAAGGTCACTTACTCTGTGGGTGGCAAGATGAATAGTTGACATTGGACTGTCTCATGGAGTTGAGATCCCAGAATATTAACCACTCCACTGTCCATTGAAAGCAATACCTGGTAAATAAAACTTTACAAAGAATTTTTGTTTTGTACTGAAATTTATTTTCATTGTGTTGAACAGGTGGACTGCACACTTACTAGGTTTTCATTTTGCTTTTGAGATCAAAGACATTAATGAAAAGTCACTGTCTAATATTATTGGGTCATTATCATCATTTAACTATTAGAAAGGAATATTCAAGGGGAAGACAGAATTTTGAGAGGAATTTATACTTCACTGTACTTCTATGGTTTTTCAAAGCCTTTGATCTCTGTCATATTTGTAGAAGTCAACAAACTCTGAATTTAGGATTCTGACTAAAGGTCATAATAGCTTTAGTCCCTAAGAGCTTTCTCAATTGTCCCTTCTCTTTCTATGCAGTCACATACATTTATGAAATAAAGAGAAAAAGATGATCAAGTAGAGCTAATCCTTGAGAAAATAAGCAGAGCTTAAATGAATATATTGTAAATTATATTTCTAATCTCTAGATTTCCTTGAATACATACATGAACTACCTCTTTGTAGGACACAATACTAACATGCGTGCATGCGCGCACGCGCGTGCGCACACACACACACACACACACACACACACAAATGTTGCATGTTCAAATTTTCTGAAATAAGGATTTTAAATTATTAAGGTGTTCTTAATAATTTGTGTCTCTCAGAGACACAAATCTGATCAAAACAGTGTAATGTTGTAAGATTCAGGACTTTACATTTCTACCAGAATAGATTTTATTGAATCCTGTCCTTCTAAAATTTTTGTTAGAACTCTAAGAGGCAGTAATGAATAAAATACTAATGAGTTATATTGTACAAGATAAAAGTATACCTTAAAAATACACCAAAAATAATAAATAAGTCTCCTTATTACTTTTGTAGTTGTGTTGAGAAGAATGCATACACACAAATTTGACAAAAAAAAGACATTAATTAATTGAGAGTATCTATTCAACACCTATATTGTATATTGACCTACAAGAGTGTATTTTTCTCTCTAAGAAAGTAACCTTTGGACTTATCAAAAATCATACTTTATGTAAAATAAATTATTTCCTGGGGCTCTTTAGAACCAAAGAGTCACTGCAAATGGGAAAGAACTCATTTGTTTAAATTCTCTTTTCTGCTGTGGAACTTAAGAAAATGTTTTTTCTTTCTTGCGATTGTTTCTAGCATATTTACAAGATGATTTCTTTGTTGCTTTTTATGTCCCTCCCCCACGGTATAACCCCTGCTTTCATGGTATTTGATTTTGGTATAATTACTGGAGGGGAAGGGCAAAAGCAAACTGTTTAAATAGGGATACAGGTGGACCCATTGCAATAATGAGATGTACAACTCTTTATGTCGAAAAGCGAACTTTACAACTTTGGCGGTGGGGGGGTGGAGGAGGATGGGAAGGGATGGGAAGGGCAAAGAAAGGAGGAGGCAACAATGCTTGATAAGAAATGTACTTATTACCTTGCCCATATAAGTGTAACCTCTCTGTATTGTATTTTCACAATAAAAAAAAATTAAAAAATGACTTTAACATGAATTTAAGCTAGTAAGGTTGTTTTGGATGAAGAGGTCTGACTGCCTAGAATTAAAAGCCACAGTATTGAGTTGTATAAAACTTAAAATATACAACAAAATTAGCTGTAGCTGATAGCTTTACAGTTCCTAAATGATTGCTTGTGTAGTGTAACTGTTTGGTGTTTGCTGATTATCAGTAGGTGATTTGGGATTGCTAATTTTGCACAACAGAAGACAACTTTGAAAACTATGTTGCAGTTTTTTTCCCCATATTTCAAGACAGTTGACATGAGTGACAGTAGTTTGTGGAAAACACAGTGAAAACCTTTTCTATTAATATTCTGGTTCCAAGCCACTTCTCCACGTGAATAAGCTATCTTAAAAATTCTTATCACAGCCTTCTGTTTATGCTTTTAGCAAATCAATACATTCTAGTACTCTTTTGCTCAGCTTATACTTTTCCCCTGACATATTTAGAGTAATGTTTTGATCAGCCATGCTTTATATTCCATTATTTTTCTTGTCTCTGATAATAATCAATTTTTGACACTTAAAGTCAGAGGAAGTTACATGAAAGCCAACTGAATTTATAGGATCAACTATATTAGCATCAAAGAGCATAAACACACACACACACACATACACATATACTCATATACTGGGAATAATCAGAATAGTCATAAATGCTCAAAAGAAGATAGAGTTTAATATTTCTTCTATTCAAACAAGTCTTAACCTGGCAAATATTTTGTCTTCAGACTAATTTTTATATGTTATGATGCAATGCCATACTTGTTTTGTGGTGATGGATCTGTGAAGAATTAAATTTCTCTTTAGAATATCAATATTTTCAGTTTTTCTCCCAAAGAAGTCTTTTCAACTTTTCAAAGTTTGCAGGAAATATAAAAAAATCATCACAGCCATTTACACTTAACATGAATTCATTTCCCAAAACGTTTTTGTGAATTCTTAGTTTGTTTACCTTTAAGTTTTCTGTGACTTCATTATTAGTGATTTTTATCATAGCAGATATGCTAAGAACCGTCCTCACTTCCCATGACTAATACATCATTTGGAACTAAGGAATATATATTACTTTCCTAATTTAATCATTGTATTTTATCTTCCATTCTTTTATCTATGACACAGTAATTTATAAGCATATCAAAGTAAATCTGTCTTCCTTAGAGTGGAAGCTAAAACTGTAGATATGTAAACTTTAAATAATGTAAAAATGTCATCAAATTCTTATATTTTTCTCATCCTATGATTTGAACTCTGGGCCTGGGCACTGTCCCTGAGTTTCTTTGGCTCATGGCTAGTACTCTAGCACTTGAGCCAGGTACTTGAGAATATACTTTATTGGACATAAAGAGTCTGAGGAACTTTCTTGACAGGCTGGCTTCCTATCTACATTCCTCAGATCTAAGCTTTTTGAGTACCTAGGATTACAGACATATGGCTTGCTTAATATTCTTTAATTTTGTGGGTGTATGTCAGTCATTGAGCTTGAACTCTGGGCCTAGGTACTGTTCTTGAGCTCTTCACCTCAAGTCTAGGGTTCTACCACTTGAGCCACAGCACCATTTCTGGTTTTCTGGTGGTTAATTGGAGGAGTCTCATGGACTTTCCTGCCTGGGCTGACTTTGAACTGCAATCTTCAGATCTCAGCCTCCAGAGTAGCTAGAAGTACAGATGTGAGCCACTGGCACCTGGCTGAAATAACTCTTTACAGCTAAAAGAGTTGTTTAAAACATATTGAAATCATTATCTTACTACATGTAGAACCATGCCCAAGTTGAAATAAAGTATTGCTTTAATACACCTTAAAATAATGGAAATCACTCATAAAAGGTAAAAATACTGGAAAATTGTTAATCCATGATCATTCAATTTGACAATTAAGAGCAAATGTGATGTATCTTTCATTTTAGAATTCAGAAGAGATACAATGCTTGGGGAATGAATTTTGTTTACAATTGTTTTCTTCCCTCCAGGAATATGCAGTCTATTTTCTTCTCTGGCTCTTCATCATTTTTCTAGATCTTCATCATTTTTCTAGACTTATTGGTTTTTCCTTTCTTATATAACTCAACTCTCTACCACCTCTTATTTCTCCTCCCTTTCTTTTCATTTTCCTCTCATCTCCCTTATTTTTCCCTTCTCTTCTAATTTTCTTATAGGCTCTCTCCTTCCTCCCATTTTCCCTCTTCTTCCTCCCTTCCTTCTACCCCTTCTCCCCTTTCCTCTTCTTCCTTCCCTTTCTCTTCCCCATCCCCTTTCTCCTTCTTCTTTCCTCCTCTCTCTTATTCCTCCCACCTTCTTTCTCTTATCTTTCTTTTTCTTTTGTCTGCCTTATAGAGCAAGTCATTGAACACAGGGATTTATTTGTGCTTGGCAAGAGTCTCACAGTTTGAGCTACAAACCATGGTTTGTGTTTGTGTTTTACTTTTGTGATAAGATTTAATAATATTGACTAAGCTGACCTCAAACTCATAACCTCCTGAATAGCTAGGAACATAGGCATATACCACCATACCAGATTCAGTCCTTATTCTTCCAAAATTTTACAAGTTTTATGGACATCATCATCTGTTGCCCAATATAATTGTGTTTTACCTCACTTGGATTTTTTATGATCATTATTACTAAGTGTAATTTTTAACTTATTTTTGGGCTGTTATTTTGACTAAAGGAATATAAATTCAATAAGAATAAAAATATTGTATCTCTTTTGCACTGTTGTATGTATAGATATGAATCTATGCATCTTTGTACATAACAGATACACTACAAATATTTCCTGAATGAATGAGTGAGTGAATGAATGCATGAACTTACAGTAGTATGGGCCAGAGTGTATACTCAAAGGACAAGGAGCAGCAATGGACTTTATTAAACATTGTTTCTTTTCTATAGTTTTATATAAGTTGTCCCATGGAAGTTTCATTGTAATATTATTTTACTGGTATGATACTTTCCATTTTGTTAATGAGCAAATAGTACAAAATATATAAATGTAAATTACTAGTGGACACAGGGCTGGTAACTAAAACAAAATATCTAACCTTAAGTATGTGTATATGAAATATCAGCATACTTTACTTTTGTACACATTTGTAGCCTTATTAACACACATTAGCAAGCATTCTATTGGAAATGAGGGGCAAATTTTACTGTTTGTCAGGCTTATTGGATATATTTTCTCATTTAATACTTTGAATTGATTTTGAATAGAAATCATTATGCCATATTGCATTTAGGTAACTAATTAATCTTAGATAATAACTAGAATTCAAGACTATAGGAAAAGTAAAAAAAAAATAAATTACATCAGCCTAATATTTCTGTTTACCTACAGTACAGTCTAGGAATGGGAGAATTCCATTGGATAACTCCTTTGAACACCTACCTTCTAGTCTAACAAAATAAATACCAGGAATCAGAAATCTGAGATGTTGTGGGAAGAGTGAGTGTAGGGGGGTAGATAAATAAAGAGAAGGATAGGAGAATGCAGTCAAAATATTCAATTAATATGTGAAACATGGGATTAGGAAAATTGAAGAAATAAGTGGGATTGGGAGAGATAAGGGGAATAAAAGTGTGATATCGATCAAGATTCATTGCATTCATTAAACTGACATGTCAAATTAAAATGTTTTTGTACAATTACTTATACATAATTAAAAAGATGAAAAGTTCTACGGTGAATTATCCTACAAACCTATCCAGGGACAGAGGTGAGAACAATTGAGTACCCCTTGTCAAACTCTTGGCTTATGGATTATTTTTCTAGATTTTGTTAATTTTGTTGATTCATAATGAAATAAATTTAGGAGGGGACCCCCATCCATGCAACAAATATCATTCATTTTCAAATGTTACTTACACACATAGTCTGCAAGTAATTTTCTGTTAAGTAATTCAGTTTACCTGTGTTTTCATTGTGACCTTCACATGAAATCAAGATTTGGATTTCCACTGGTGGTACCATAAAACTTCAGATTTTAGAGAATTTTAGAATTCATGTTTTAGCACTAATACTACATACCTGAAAAGCACTAGATGTAACCCAGTGATTTTTTTGGTTTGCTGTTTCTTTTTTATTTGCTCCATATACAAAAGTGAAAATAAATGTTTTACTTAATATTGTTAGTATTAAAAAATCATAAAAATTTACCAAATATTTATTAATAAAGGTACTAAGCTAGAATAAATACATTTTGGTATGCTGTTTATATGTAAAATAAAAACTAATAACAGGAACAGACAACAGATGGAATGAAAATTCAATATGGAACAAATCAATTTTAGCACAGTAACCCACTAGAGAGAAAAACAAAATAGCTGCATTTATTTTGAAAATTATTTTAACAAAGACATTTCTAAATATCAAGTATAAAAATGTGTTTATTGTTTTATACCACCGTTTGCTACCATAGGGGCCATTTCTAAAGTGTTTCTTAGCTTATGTAGAGAATGACACCCCATAAAAAGATATTGCTAGAATTGCACTATAGTACCTAAGAGGTTCTAAAATGTCGCTGGTCCAAACTCCTCAAATTTCAGGTTAGAAACCCATAGCAAAGACAATGTAAATAGATCTGACTAAGATCACTGTGTCATCTGATATTTACATTTTTATTATAGGTTTGATATAATAGTCCAAAATAACAAATATTTCCATGTTTTTTTTTCTTTTTTGTACTTTTTTACTGTAAAAATGCTGTACAGAGAGGTTACAGTTACATGATCAAGGTAATGAATACATTTTCTATTGAGCATTGTTGCCTCTTCCTTTTTTTTGAGTTTTTAAGCTGGTTCAATCCTATTATATTTCCCTATTTACAATGGTGTGCCAAAACAAACTCATTTTGTTCAGTAAATCATTAGAGTAACATCAATAATGTTTTCTTAAGGACCAAGTGAAGTTATATTTTGTTCCGAATCTTAGTTCCTTCTTAAACAAATATCCCCTTGTTTATGTATTCACACTACAAAACATAATGTGCATTAAATCTGACCATTAAAGGTACTGTAACTCACTTAAATGTATACTCTTATTCTCTTATAACCTTAATAGGTTATAAATTATGTGAAAATGACTGAACTCATAGGTTATTATACTTATGTCAGCCATGCTAGTGATGTAGAACTGTCTTAAAATCAAATCACTAATAGTTGTGCATTAATGTTCTATTTGCTAATTGATATTCCTTATTACACTGTGACTGTTCTAAAAGGTAATGTTTTCCTGAATATTGAAAACATTATTTTACTAAGTACTAAGAAAAACATTTTGATATTCCTAATACTGTGTGATCAATATAGTAATTCTCTTCTAGTCATTGATAAACATTAAATTTCATTTCTTGATAATTTTAAAGGTCTAGGATAATACTTATTCTCAAAGATAAGATTTTAAAAATGATTATGACTGTAGCTCAGAAATGAAAGTGATAAACACATGCATATCTTACGAGTATCATGTTAAACAAAACACTTGCATTTTCAATTCTTAGAAATGCTCAGATGTACTAAAACTGCTAGAGGCAGTGGGCCAAACCTTCCTGAAAACTAAGGAGAATCAGGTTTTCAGAGACAGCCTAGGTGACATAGTGACACCCTATCTCAATAATATGATTAATAGTAATAATAATGCTAAAAATCATGCAAGCTATTTTAATATGCTTTTTGTTTTTATAATTAAGTTTTTTTTGCTTTTTGCTTGTAAAGATTCTGTACAGAGGTTATTAATATGCTTTTATCCAAATCCAATATGACTATAAGGATTGATAATGTATTCATTTGTACTAAACTGTGTTATCATACATTAAGAATTTATTTTTTTAATTTTATTTTATTTTAAGAATTACTTTAATGTGATATTGATCTCAAGTTTTGTCCACTCAAATTTCATTGTTTTATATTATCTTATCTGGTCTCTCAAACATTCTGTTATGTAAGACATCACTCCAAACCTAAAATGTACAAGGAATGCACATTTTTTATTCTCAGAACTTATTGTTAGTCTTTGCTTCCTACTGAATATTCTATTTTCCTTCTTGCCTACTTTTCAATTTCAGGATTGTAACTCTGAAAATTAACTGAGCCTTCTATAAAGCATCTTAAAAATCATATGGCTATCAAAATTTAAAGAAAAAATGTTTACATAGAAATTGATTGCTCTCATCCTCTCACATTAAAAAAAGATGATTATTGAAATGTTGAACTAGTTGCTTTATTCTGAAAAACAGCCTTAACTTTACAATATGAAATGTTGCTAATTGGGTCATTGACAATTAATTACATCTAAAGTTGAGATGAAATACAATTGGGTAATTATATAGACAGATTATATTTGTTATGCTTATTTTAAATTCACATGACTAACATTTATACAGGTCTTGAACTTAGAGCTCTGAGATTTTTTCATTCAATCTCTACAATTTGTAATTTACCAACAGGATTTGAGGATCCAAAGAAAAAGGTTGCAAAAGAGAAAAATATGGCTTCCGATTCTTGGGAGGAGTATGAGATTAATTATATTTCCAGTAGTGACCTTTAGGATGCAATCAGAAGTAGGGCAGAATAATTGTCATCCCTTGGAGCAGTAATTGGCAGTCATATTTCGAGTGTATAAACAGTATAACAATTAGTGGGGGCGGGGGAACAAAGCTACACTCAAATATTACATTTGAATTAAGCATACCTTAAAACTTTCACAAAAATCGTGTGTATATTAACAGTATTTCTGAATTAAATGATAGCTTCTTTTAATTCTCAATCTAAACATTAGATAGATGAAATAGAACTTTCACATTTCTGAAACTGTTAAAAGTCTATAGAGAGTCTTCCCAAACTTATGTGGTTGAATTTAACTTAACAGGAAAAATAATTGTTTTATAAGTTTTTGATGTCACAAATTAAAAAAGGAAACTAGAAAAATAATTATATACTAAAGTGTTTTAAGTAGTTAACTGTGCTATGACATACGAGAAAAAATAGTAAAACTTTAAAAGATTGCAAATGGATGAATCTATTTTCTAATTAGACAACAATAGTTTTAACAGAGTTAAAATATCTTTCATGCATTCAATTCTACAGATTTCACACATTAATTTACTCTTTTGAATATTGCCTAATATATCAGAAAATAAATCAGTTAGCTATTTTTAATGTTTTCTTAAATTAATTAGTACATGCTACTTTCTTTCTAATCTGCTACCCAGAAATCAGATGATTCTAAGAAAATGGATAAAGGAGTAAAGAAAGCAGTGTAAACAATCTCAAAAAAAATCATTTTTATATATCTTGATATGTATAAAAGCATTCTTACCAAGATTAAGATTTTCTGTAATGCAGTGGATCATTTCCAAATGTCTTAATAAAATTCTCCAAACTTAAGTTATTAAGTCATCCAGAAAAGTCTGAACTATGTCTCTTAATGATTCACAATAACAGTAACAATTTTACAAAGTTAGACAGGTGAAGTTTGTGGTTTGTAGGGCACAAAGTAGTAAAAGCAAAAAGCTGCACTTTAATGCACATTAGTTTTCAGTTTCATTGTAAACTGTACTTACTGTGTAATCCTGAGATTTTTATCTCAAATACATAAAAATAATTCATTGACATCTTATTTGAAATACTTGTACTTCTTCACTGGCTAGTCCAAATCTGCATTGTGTTTCTTATTTCCCAATCCTCCAAAATATTCTGTAAATTGCCTTCAAGTTCAGTACGTGTATTTGATTTGGTCACTGTAAACATATGCATGAGAAAGCATTATAATATAATCAAAAGTCTTACGAGTTGTTTAAAAAAGAAAGTATCCTAATATAGTCAAAAGGCTTACTAGTTGTTTAAAAGAGCAAGAAGAAAGCTTCTGATTCAAAACAGAATCATTGGCTATATTAAATTACATAATAGCCACATTCTATGGGTACTAGTTAGAAAAATACCAGCTTCTTTGATTCTGATACTATTTATTCCTTGCCCACATTTTCTCAGGATAAGTGACATGATACTTGCTCATTTCTTGTGGTTTCTCTAAAAATTAAGGTGAAGTGTAAAGAACACCTCAAGTGTAAAGAACACCTCAAAATATGTGCATAACATATGCTATGTTAATATATGTATATTTGCATAATTCAAATTTTGACAGATTGGTTAAGCAAGCGAAAGGCAATTATTGGAGGCCACTTGATAGCTTATTCTAAGGCCTAAAGTAGGGAAAAAGTCAACTGTACAAAAAGTTCAACTAGGAAATTCTCCAGCACAACAGAGAAAACTTGACAAAAATTAGCCTGCAGTCCTTGTAACATATGTTAGTGCCAGCTATTTTCCCCCACATTATGAAAATGTGACAAAGAAATTCATTATGACTTCCAAAAAATATATCTCAAGCCAAAGGTGTTGCCAAGTTGATTCTTAACAAATACATATTTTAGAAGCCATGGTTGTCTTTCTTGTCAGAAAATGACAATGTGAGAATGATTTCTGTCTCTGAGATATGGAGGATGAGCCACTGAAGCACAAATTGTTAGCAGAAGCAAAGGCAGTGTAACACTGGCAGGCATGCTGGCTACAGACATTGACCATCTGCTTAATGCAGACTTCCAAATATCATCTTGTCCTGTGATGGATAGACTTAATGTTTCCAGCAGTCAAACAAATTCAGTAAAGCAAAGACAATTAGTGATTAGTATGAAAAAAATTGTAATATACCTTAACATTCTATATAAAGAATTTGTTCTATTTTGTTAACCAGAGTTGTGGAAAAACAATATACTGAAGACTGTCATTCATGTAATATTTTTTATCATTTGTTACATCATAACTATTTATATATCAATTGTGATCATATAATTGAAATTAATCTCAGAAGCCTCTCTAGAAAATTAAGAGTTACTATAAATCTGTGCCTTTATGTTAAGAAGGGTTATTTTTTTGTTGTCTATTTTTAGAATTGCTAGATAGGTACAAGGCCCTGTAAGCCTCTGAATTTTTCCTCTAATTGACACTTATTGACTGACCTTTCAGGCTTTCTCTAATAAGATGATTCCAGTATAGCCTATTTTATGTGTTAAAATTGGATTTTAAAAAGGTACAAATAAGGATGTTGATTGCAGAAAGAATATTTAAAATACATTAAATCATTTATATTGGCAGGAAAGGTTTGAATGGTGATATTGTTATAGAGAGTTTGCCCTTGATATCAATAATTTGTCCTTGATATCAGGGAGTTAAAAGAATCCATTGTGATATTCATGTCAAAAGGGCAGGTCCATTGTATATTTTGATATACCTTATGAGAGGTTTCACCTAATTCTGGAGACATTGAAATAATTATATTTGGACTAAAATGGTAGTAATTTTTTAAATGATTTGCGTTAAGGAAATAGGCATATTGTAGAGAAATGTTAATACTTGGGATAGTTTGACACTATTATAACAACTAATATTGAATTGAGACCTAATATTTGGCACAATTGTTATGTGCATCTAGGGTAATGTCATATTTTTACTTACCAAAACATTGATTATGAACAAAGTTTCTGAATTTCTTTTTTTGGGGGGAGGGAGTCTGGTTGTGGGGCCTGAACTCTGGGCCTGGGCTCTGTCCCTCAACTCTTCAGATCAAGGCTAGCTCTCTACCACTTCCAGCTTTTTTCGTTTTGCTTATGTGGTGCTGAGGAATCGGACCCAGGGCCTCATGCATGCAATGCAAGTGCTCTGCCACTGAGCCACCTTCCCAGCCCAAATTTTCTGAATTTTAATACCCAGTATTTAAGGTTCCTTGAGTAGCTCAGAAGTGTAAGTAGATAATGGACTTAAGATATTAAAAATGGTAATACTTGAATCTATGCTCAATTATTTACTACCTTTGCAATATTAATCGTTACCTGGTTTAACCTGATTTTCTTGGCAGTTTATTTGTGGAAATAATATTTGTAATATAAGATTGATAGAAAAAATAAGAATTACAGTAAATAGGAAAAGTTTCCAGCAATCTGTGACACCTGGAAGATCACTAATAATGAATGCTTTGTTTGTTATCATTGCTTTATTACTACAGATGTGTAATGGTAGTGTTCTTAGGTTATCATTCACCTACAGACATCAGTATTCGGGATTATGGAACAAGAAAGTCTGGCTTTTATTCCTAGTTCTAGCACCTTCTTGCCAGGACTTTTAAATGCCTCATTCCTCTACACAGTAACATCATCATCTGTAAAATGAGGCCAATAATAGCAGCTATTTTGTAAAGAACTTATTGATCTGGAAAATCAATTAGAAAATGTTTTTAAGCACTTTGTATATATTACTAATGTTTACCTAAATAATATGTGTAACATTCACAATATTTCTATTTTTGTTAAAAATATTAAACTAATTACAATATAGCCTACTCCAAGTGACCAAAAGGAAAATGAGCACCAAATTCAAAGATCAACTCAATAATTATGTTAATCCTCTTCTGTGTGGTCTATTTGGATTCAGTAGTAATTTTCAATGCTGAATGGCATTATATTATTTTATTATGATATCATATATTTGTCAGCTTCTTTGAAGTTATTATTGAATAAATATGTAAATGTAAAAATGAATAATAATACTAATATTTATTTGCAACTATATGCAATTGATTATATAATAATAAAAAATGAAAAAAAGCTTTATTATTTTCATCCATTCAAGATAGTTATATAACTTATGGCAATTAACAGAAAACACCTAGATCATTCTTTCAATTAACAATAAAGGATACAGGGGTTGTGGAACAGCCCCAAGACTTGGCCAAGCACATACCTTTACTTAGCAATTAAAACCTTGGTTTCTGTTCATCTATAATGTGCTATCTCTCTGGAGTATTTCTCGTTATACCTCCCACATGCTACATTAGTCAGGGTTGTGAAACTGTTGTCCTTCCTGAATATATAAAAGAGAATATGTAATATTTGTGCTCTTGTCTTTGCCTCTTAGACTCTCACTCTGTCTTCCAGAATTTTCTTTCATGTCCTGATCATATTTAACTAGAATCTTGGACTATTTTAGTTGCCTTTTGTAAATCTTCCTCTATGGACACAAGCTCATGCCCCAGACTATGCAATTGGAGAATTGGAGACGTTTTCAAGGTTCAAGGTTTTATATGACATATTTATTTGCATTTATTGCAGCAAATAGTTGATCTGTGTATATGAGAATTTCTCTAGGTGAATCATACATTTCTTGACTACAGAGACTGTTTTGTGTTAAAAATCCATATTCAAATTAAAACAGAATTTTTTTTCTTAAGTAACTCTAATAAATATTGACACTTATAAAGTGAAAATTGTTATCCTAAGATGCTATGAAAAAAACCTCTTTTATATTTGTCTGAGTTTAAAGCTCAATAATATTCACTGTTTTGTTTTTGTATGTGTATGTTTTTAACTCCAGACTCAAACATTAGACTTTCATAACTAGAAAAGAATGTAGAGTTGTACTTCTGGGACCAATTATCAGGCTCCCAAATTTCCTTTATCATGGATTGACAATGATTCATTATTATTAGTTAAATCATAGGCAACAGAATGATCACAGCTATTACAGTTGAGATGCTTTGTAGCCTAGGTGATGTTACCCCTAACAGAAAACAGAAGCCCTGATACATCTACATCTGAGATTTCAAGATTTTGAAAGTTTTTCTTAGACATATATCACAAATTGGTGTGATGAAAAGACTGTGAGAGTGTCTCTTATGAATCTGATTTTCAGGATTTCCTCTTAGAGTAGAATAAAATTATGACTCTTACTAATGTTGAAAAATAATTTACTTAACAGAAGGATCAGTTCATATTTTTTGCCTCTCTGATACTAAAACCATTAATTTTATTTGAAATGTTATAAAAGTTGACATAATGATCTAAACATAGATTTATTTTTTTTAATCATTGGATACACTCTTCAAGAGAAAATTGGGTCTGGCCTTGGTGGCTCATGCTTTTAATCCTAGCTACTCAGGGAGCTGAGAGCTGAGGATCGTGGTTCAAAGCCAGCTCCGGCAGGAATGTCCCTGAGACCCTTATCTCTAATAAACCACCAGAAAAAAGGAAGTGGCACTGTGACTCAAGTGGTAGAGCGCTAGCCTTGACTTGAAGAGCTGAGGGACAGCATCCAGGCCCAGAGTTCAAGTCCAGTGACTGAAAAAAAAAACAAAAATGGATTTTATATGAGTTATTTTATGTCATTATGCAATTTACATATGGAACATACTGAATAGTTGATAAATATCTTAGTAGGTGACATTTACATGTCATTTTTTAAAAATAGTAATTTTTCAATTTTTATTTTTTCATAGTTATATTGAGAGCCAGTTTTCAATTCATTTCAATTGTATTCAATTTAGTTGTACTCACTTTATGAGTACAATGCATTCTAATCAGTGTTAACCCTTCCACCATTTTCTCATCTCTGAAAAAGAGCAATCTTTATTTAGACATTAAGACAATACAATAAATAGCCTAATATATTGTCTTATTTTCTTCATAATTAGAAAGCATTGGTCATTATAGATTTAGATTAGGTATATTAGGTAAACATAAATTCCTATATCCCCAAATTACTTACAAAATTGGGTACCGTGTAATACGGATATTTCCTGTACTTTTTGAAAAAATACTGTGAATATTTGCCATATGTATATGTATGTACATAGAAATTAACATATCTCTATACATATAAATGTACATATATGCATATACATTAACTATGCACATGTGTATGTATGTTTGTAGGTATGTCTCTATCTATCTATCTATCTATCTATTTATCTATGTAGGACCCCCAGTAGATAAGATTCCGGTGAGGTAAGTCTTGGCAATTTTTTGCTAGGGCTGCCTTCAACCTGGGTCTTCCCAATTTCTTCCTCTCAAGTGGCCAGGATGATAGATGTGGGTTGCTGTGCCAAGAATTTGCTTTGCTTGTGAGATAATGTCTCACAATTCTTCCTAGGCTTGCCTCAAACTCAAGTTCCTCCTGTTGCTGCCTCTTGAATGAATGGATTTGTACATATGTGCTACCTTGGAAGGTTTACCAATTTGTTATCTTTACTTTGTCTTATCTCTTCTATTTATGTGGTTCAGTTACTTTTTATGTAACCTTGATTCTTTTGTTCCTTTCCCATGCATTTTGTTAATTAAAATAATTTCTTAGCCCACAAGATTCTGAACTCAATGCCTTTGTGTTATAGTTATTTCTCTTTGGACTGGATGAGAATATGCATTCACACAAGGAAACATGTAAGGCTACTGTAACTAAGAAACATATTTGTTATGGGAGGGCCTGTGAATAAACTTTGGCTTTGAAACTATCTTGAATCCTTACATCCTGAGTATGTAGGGTTACAGGTGTGAGCTGAGCCATTGGTTCCTTGCCAGGAATAATATTTTTGGAAGATAAAAAATATAGAGATATGTTTATTTCATGTAATTCATCATAAAGCACAATAAAATTCTCAGCGGCTATTCACTAGGGAGGAATGTTAATGGAGTTTAAAAACTGATCTAGAGTAAGTAAGTGCTAAAAGTAAGAGCTGATAAGGGTGATAGAGGCAGTCTGAATACTCCTGTGTGACTTGTGGCATATTCAACTCATATATCAGTGCATTTGGTCTTTCATTGACTCAACATTAACCCAGCATCTACATTTCTTCAACAGAGTTTCAGATTTTGGCTACTTAAAAATTATGCTATGAACTTTAAGAATATTATCAACTTTATACGTTTGGCACAATAGAATTTCATCTAGAGTTGACTTTTATTTCAATGCTGCTACTGTATGGAATTCTTGTGATCTTGTTCTAGGACTTTCTGAGTGATAAACACATAAATAGCTTTTCAGTTGTAATCTGACAAGGTTCCGGATATCTCCAAATACCACAATCTAGATCTATTTCATGAGGTCTGTACGACTTTTTGTGACATGTGCAAACTTTCCTGATGTTCATCTGTCTGTGGAGAACTTTGGGTTCTGCCTGGAACTAGCAGTGGTGTGTGTGTTACTATGTGCTAAATACTCATTGAAAACATATGACTTCGCATGGTGGAGCAGCTTATTTTTCCAGAATTATAGGATAATCTCACTAGTTCCCTTTTACAGTCTCTTTTCATGTTGATAATATGACTGAAGAACATATTTATCAAATTAAACATAGTCCCCAAACAAATTCCCATTTGGGAACATGAACAGATTGTTGATATCTCCAGTTTGCTTTATTTATCTTCCAGTAGAAATTGTATGCTTTGGGCTAAGAATCCCAGTCCTATATGTTGCAGACTTAATAGCCTATCTGCTTCCCCTTTCCCCTGCCCTATACCTAGCATTTGCAGGAGTGATGTTCTTCATTGTTTTATTTAATTCTGGCCCTGGGGACAGATTAGCAGGACTTGAAACCAAGATGACTTTTATTTGTAATTTACCATTATTGATTGACTTTTTGAGTTCCAAGAGCCACTCAAAATACTGCATATACTAATTATCAATTATCTAGTATATATAAGGTACTATATCATAGTACATTATATATGTATGTGTATAATAACTATACTATATAAATATTTCTCATTCCATCTCATTACTGAAAAAGCAGCCCCTATCTTTAAGTTAGGTATAATTTGTTATCTAAAAATTACATATGGTGATCTCTGTATGCATGTTGAAATAACATATAAAAATAAGTATAATAATCTAAGAGATAGAGAATACTGAAGATCTACTCAGGAAATAGTGCTATTCAGGCTGGGAAGGTGGTTCAGTGGTGGAGCGCTTGCCTTGCATGCCTGAGGCCCTGAGTTAGATTCCTCAGCACCACATAAGCAAAAAGAAAAAAAGCCAGAAGTGGCGCTGAGGCTCAAGTGGTAGAGCGCTAGACTTGAACTGAAGAGCTGAGGGACAGCGCCCAGGCCCAGAGTTCAGGCCCATCGACCGGACCCAAAAAAGAAAAAAAAAATTAGAAAACTTCTTTAAAAAGAAAGAAAGAAAGAAAGAAATAGTGCCATTCCTAGTAGGCCATCATTTGAGTCTATGTTTCCTTGCATCACCAGTCAATTTGGAGATGGTTCTTAATTATTGAGGTACAATAATCAACTTTGTGGATTCTATTCCCTAAGTTTACTCAGTAAATGCGTCAATATTTTCCTTTCATGTGCTCTTTAAGATGAGAATGCCTCTGCTTTCTTATTGACTGCAAAGCTTCCCCAAATTTTCACTTGTGTCTAGTTGTCCTATTCACTAATCCTTTGTTTTGCTATTGTTTTCTTGCTTGGTTCTGTTTTGTTTTACACTGAAAGTGAAGTCATCTTTCCAAAACGCAAATCTGATCTTCTCAATCCTTCTCATAAAGTACTGTATGACTTAATGTGAATATGGTGGTTAAAGGGATTCCCTCTGCACTTTATTTTGCGCATTTCTTTCCAATGTTTTTAAAACATGTTAAGAGTTTGTGCTATCTGTTGGTCTTCAGTTGATGGGCTCCGATTTTGTGGCTCTCTCCGGGCTCACTGTGCTTCACTATTTAAACTGGACATTTTGTAAGCAAGCTTGGAATCCCAATTTCCATGCAACTTCCTCATGAATTCTTAAATTTATTTTTAATTTACATATTCATTTTTTCAACATCTACTGTAAGTTAAGCACCATCATAGAAAAATCCATGATATACATGATATTCCCTAAACTTATGGAATGGTCAGCAAGAGTTTCCTCTACTGAGTGCTGGCTTTATGTATCAAATCCACCACCACCAAGACTACCACAATATACATCGCCCTAGTTTTTGTAATTCCACAATCATTATTCTTTCTTTTTCAACCTTCCCTCACTAATAGAGGAGGTTTACCTCATCCAGATTACTGATTTTTTAATACTATCTCCTTAATGATTTGTCCTTTTAACCAAAGACTAAAACTTTTTATTTATCTTGCTCTATTAAGATCCCCTATTCATTTCTTTTTAATTGAGAGGAAGATTACATACTATGAAATCAACATTTAAGGAAAATAAATCAATTTGTTTAACTTTCATATGATTAACTAATGGTACCAGTATCATATATTAAATATATATTTCACCCAGTGACTGGTCTCAATATTCTTTTTCAATGGATTACGGTCTTTTCAATTCTATCCCATTTGTCTATATGAAACCTACTGTGAAGGGCCATACTGTGTTTTATATTGTAGCTTTGAAAGAAATGCTGAATCAGAATGATAGTACTTCCAATTTAGTTCTTTTTACTAGATTATACTGGCTATTTTAGAATTTCATAAATATATGAGAGCCAAGTTATTCATTTCTGGAAAAAATATTTTGAAATTTTGATAGAGTGATGAATCTATAGATCTCTTAATATTGCTTTCATAATAATATTGTCTTCTAAACCATAAACACAGTATTTTCCCATTAATTTATGTATTCTTTAATTTATTTTAGTAATATGTAAGTTTCCAAACATAAGTGTTTTAACTCCTTAGTTAAATATATTCCTTGTTAATATATTCCTTGTATATATCCCCTTATTTTTTAAAGTATAATTATACCACCACTTTTCTTTTGTGTGTTTCAGAAACACACACTCTGACAAATCATATGGAGGTAATCATGTACCATTTTAATTCAGCTAAATTCTAGCATTTTCTGTTATTTTATTTGATATTTTCCCTAGGTTGATTTACATAATCGATTAATATCATTAGTTGTACTATTTACATTGCAATTTCAAAGAATTTTATTTTATTTTTTATTGCCTAATGAATTAACTAGGGCTGCCACTACAATTTAAATCTGGAGAGGTAAAGCAGAAATTTGTATCATAATGTTAGGATGACCTTATTCTGTTTTTTATGACCAAGTGTTATTTTATCTCTGGAATTTCTTTATAAAATAAGCCTTGTTACATCAAAGAGACTCCCTTATACTCCTATTTTTCTGATTTTTTTTATCACAAAAGAGTTTTTAGGACTCCACATAGAGCTCCCCTATGACCCAGCAATCCTACTTTTGGGCATTTACACAAATGTTTACAAACAAGACCACACTAAAACTACCAGCACAACAATGTTTATTGCAGCACTATTTACTATAGCTAAAATATGCAACCAACCCAGATGCCCCTCAGTAGATGAATGGATCAAGAAAATGTGGTATATATACATAAGAGAATTCTATGCCTCCACCAGAAAGAATGACATTGCCCCAGTTTTTAGGAAATGGAAAGACTTGGAAAAATTATATTAAGTTTATATTAAGTGAAGTAAGCCAGGCCCAAAGAAACATAGGTCTCATGGTTTCCCTTATTTGCAATATCTAGTATATGTCTGATTCAAGCAGAAAAGGTCAGATAAGGTGATGTTAGGGAAATGAAGCATAAGATATGATTTCAAGTGTTTTTTCTTTCATGCAATTGTTTCTAACACATTTATAAGATGATTTCTTTGTTGCTCTGTATGTCCCTCCCCCACAGTATAACCCCTGCTTTCACTGTATTTGATGTCAGTATAATTTGTGGAGGGGAAGGGGAAAAACAAATTGTTTAAATAGGGATACAGGTGGACCCATTGCAACAATGAGATGTACAAGTTGTTATGTCAAAAAATGAACTTTACAACTTTGGTGGGGGGGGGGAGATTGGGTGGAGGAGCAGGGGAGGATGGGAAAGGATGGAAAGGGGGAACAAAGGAGGAGGCTACAATGCTTGATAAGAAATGTACTCATTATCTTGCCCATGTAATTGTAACCCCTCTGTACAGTTTTTTCACAAAAAATAAAAATAAAAAAACATAAAAAGGAGTTTTTAGTTTGTCACACATTCTTCCTCAATTAATTAGAATGATCTTATGGATTTATTCCTGTTTCCTCTTCTAATGTTTTAAGGTACTGTAAATTGATAGACAATGGTTCTTCCTCTAGGCCAGACCCACAACCCTCCTTTATTAAAGAAATAGCACATATTAACAAAGGTTTTTACTAAAACATTTGAATACATACTTCATAGTAAATATATTAATAATTTGTTTTGCTTTATTAATATTTTGTCTATTTATTCAAGCTTTTCCAGTTTATTCATGTGTAATTATTCTAGCCTTTTTATAATATTAAAAACTTCAAATAACCCACAAATCCCTTGTCTTTATGGAATGTGTATTACAGTGACTATCATAGGAAAGTAGATTAGCCGAATTTAATTTCACACACTGAGTGTCATAGAAAAGTTGATTAAGCAGAGTCTAATTTCACACCCACACCCACATCCACCCACCCACCCACACACACACACACACACACACAAATGCCTCTTTGTGCTCCAGGCTATTGCTTTACAAGGAGAGCCACAGATCTGCTTCCGTTTTTTCAGTTTAGTTTGTTGGAGATAAGTCTCAAGGACTTTTCTGCAGAGGCAGGCTTCCAGTAACTAGTATTACAGTCATGAGCCACTGGTGCATGCCTCAAACCATTTTCTTATGGTACTGTTATTTATGTAAGTTTAAGGAAATGTCCTCACTTTTGTTTCTGTCTTTAATTATTTGTATCAATTTTTCTGAGAGGATAAATTTTGTTGATTTGTTTCAAAGAACAATGCAAAGAAAAAAGACAATACATTTTGTTTCAAAAGTGATTTGTAAAGACCGATTGAATTTAAAAACACAGAAATATTCATATGCATATTCTCAATAGTCAAAAAACCTAATGTAAACCTAGTTGGATGAAATAAGGAAATTTGTAAATTGCTCTCTGGAAAATCTGGTATAAAGTACTTGAGCAAATTGATTTTTGATTTTTAGTAAACTTTTCTTCTATGCATATGAGTTTACAAAACTTAAAAACATCAACATATTCATTCCTATAAACTTAAGTTAGTGTTTATAAATTCTGTGCTCATGGCTATGGGAAAAATCTTTATCAAATAAGACTAAGTGAATCTTGAATATTTTTATTCTTAAGTGTTCTTTTATTTACTTTTTTCTTGATATAAATATCTGAAGTTTAAGTACTCAGAAGTTTCCAGAACAGTTTCCTGTCTTGTTTAAAAAAATGAATTCTAATATTATTCTGTAGTGAACAAGATAAGTAGTAAAAGCAGGTTTAGTCCATCCTCCAGAGCTAAAAACTGCATTTGGGTAGAATGATATAGAAAGATTGTCTTGATTGTCAACAGAGGGAGAATATTTTGTGCAGCAATTCTTCTTCCACTGAAATCGAGAGAGGGCATTGTACACATAAACTTTTCATTAAGTGGTTTAGTACTATGCCTGGAATATTATTTTTTTTAATTGTGAACATACTGTACAGAGGGTTACAATTACATGGGCAAGATAATGAGTACATTTCCTATCAAGCATTGTAGTCTCCTCCTTTGTTTACCTTTCACATCTCTTCCCAGACTCCCCACCCCCCTGCCTCCTACCCAATCCTCACCCATCCCCACCAAAGTTGTAAAGTTCTTTTTCAACATGACAACTTGTACTTCTCATTGCTGCAACGGGTCCACCTGTATCCTTATTTAAACGACTTGTTTTTCCCCCTCCCCTCCACAAGTTATACCGACATCAAATACAGTGAAAGCAGGGGTTATAATATTTTCTGAAAAGTTTTTAGTGTTAAAAACTGTAATAGTAAAACTTCAGCAACATGTATTTTGGTACTCAGTTTCTTTTAGGTTTATCTTTCGTTAGCACAGTGTGATGCCGTGAATCTGTAATCCCAGCACCCCACTTAGGCAACCTGGTGAGCTCTAGGCTGGCCTAGGTTACATAGTAAATTCTTGTCTCAAAACAACAACAAAAACATAAAAGCTGAGATAAGTTTGATTAATTAAATATTTGTACAGAGGCAGACCTAGTCTCAGCCTCTGGCTTTATTAGGTTTTCTTTAAGATCATTTTTATCGAAATATATCTGCAAAATCTAACCCCATATTTTTAATATAAATAATAAGACTTGTAACAAATTCACAAAATGAATTCAATATGAAATTTGGTAGTTTAATGAAAATTTTAATCTAAATAAATTCTGATTCTATTTAGTAGATGTGTGTGTGTGTGTGTGTGTCAATGTGTGTCAATGTGTGTGTCTGTGTGTAAGCCATGAGGCTCCCTGTTGCCTATTTGGTTTTGTGAATTCAACATGATACTGCTTGGTACTGTGTCTGGCATGATAAATCCACCAAGTTTTGCTAACTATATTCCCAGATACTTTATGCACAGTTTCTGTAAAATAGTGTGTTTCTCTATACTATTTGAAGCAACAATTTTAATTAAACCACGAAGACGATTTTACTCAATCTGAAATATACAGCTTTACTAAATATTGAAAAAGTTAAATCTTTTTCTATATAAAAACATTATATATACCATGGCACTTTTATCTTACACATTTAAACATATTTCAATGAAACTCATTGGTAATAAGATTCCCATATTTCTACATAATATCTTTCTAAACTTGAAAGTCTGAGTTAAATCTTTTATAAAGAAGCTCACCTGGGGTAAGACATCATCAGTTCACAAATTAACCATGTAAAGCAAAAACAAAACAAAACAAAACAAAAACAAGAAAGCAAAGAAACAAACAAATAGAAATAAACGCCACATATAAGATATCCATTATACATTGACATTAAAATTTTTCCTTCATTTGTATTTACAGTGCTAAATTGCACTGTGCACTATTTATCTGAGATATTTTCAATCTCAATGTGACAAATAAGCCAAAGAAATTCTCCATTAGCAAGGAATTCTTTTTTTTTTTCTATGCAATGGGACAAGCTTGATAAATGCACTATCTATTTGGTAATTGTTTTCTGGGATTTATCTTTCACTGTTGTCTATTTGTTTTTGCTTCTTTATGTCTGAAAATTCCACACTTTTCTTCCAGACAGGCTTGATCTCCAAATTCATGTGTAACATCCCACATCTTAGGCATTCATAAATTAATCACAGATATGCACATCATAAACAAGAGACCTTGATGAGTAGCTAGAGACATTCTGTAATTTGTGCTTTGATTAACTGACTTTCCTACTTAATTTTAGATTACATTAAATATCCTGAAGTAATTATTTTAATCTCACATTTGCCAGCTGCGCAAACCTGATTTTGTTTTAAAAAATTGAAGTGCTAATTATTTAGTAGCAAAGTAAAGAATCTAAAAAATACAAAAAATTGTATTTAATGTCATGGTGAAACATAAACATTTAGATTAGCTGAATTGTAATGAGGCTTCTACACTCATGTTGTTGCAATGAAATATTTGAAGAATTATTCTAAAATTACTTTGTTAGTTTTGCTGGATGATGCTCTGTTTTGACAAGAGAATATCTTTCTTCACTAAATATGCCCTCCTATTTCTGTTCCATTCTCTCTTTTGATAAAGTTCATGAATAGACATTGGTGGTTTTAATTCATTTTGAATGTCTAAATAAAACTACTATATTATATAAAATAGAAATCTTGTGTTCTGTGTTAAGTCTGTGGAATTCAACCCATACAATGGGGCTTTTTAATATGGTATGGTTCTATTTCAATTTAAAATCTAATTTAAATACATATACAAAGTTTAAGATTTGAAGTATACAATGAACATCAGGTATAATGGAAAAAAGGTTGTTCTATAAAGCCTTTAATTTAATTTTACTATTAACAATACATGTGGTACTGTGTCTTATATAAAATAAACACAATATAGGAAAGTTGTATTGAAGTTTCAGCTTTCTACAATTTAATATTGTACAATAAGATTTATCAGGAAGAAACCACAGCTATTGTAGCTCCATTACAGACTTATTTTGCAGTTGGGAAGAAAAGTCCATAATGACACTTCAACTAGAAAACCAACCAACTCTTCCATAACATTTACAACTCAGCAGTTCTTTCCTTCTTCTGTCAGTATGATGATAGAGTACATTTTTCCTTGCTTTTAATTTCCCAGACTCTGAGTGGATGCATCAAACTGTGAATATAGCTAACCATGTAGGAACTACATTTTCTTTTATATGTACATACTTAAGATAGAGCATCTGTCTGTCCTAAAATGAAGACTCAGTTATTGAGAGTAGCAATGAATCCTAGGTTTCTATTTAAAGGACCTACTTCTTCACATCTAGATATGTTAAAAAATCTAGAACCTTTAAATTAATAAAAATAACTTATTAATTTGAAATATATCTGTAGAGTAGATTTATTCTAAGAAATAAGAAAAAAGATTAAAAATTACCAATTGCAATTGAGATAAGTTCACTTATTTATTTGTTTATTGGCCGGTTGTGGGATTTGAACTCTGGGCTTGGTAGCTGTCCCTGTGCTCTTCAGCTCAAGGCGAGAGCTCTACCTCTTGAGCCACAGCGCCACTTTCAGTCTTCTAGTAGTTGTATTGGAGATAAGAGACTCATGGACTTTCTTGCCCGGGCTGGCTTTGAACTGCGATCCTCAGCTCTCAGCCTCCTGAGTAGCTAGGATTACAGGAGTGAGCTACCAGCACCCAGTTTAACTTCACTTTAGCTGCTAATAAAAATCTAAATGCGACATTACTTAAAGAGTAAGAGATCACCAGGTAACAGTGATTCATGCCTGTAAGACTAGCTACCCAATAGGCTGAGCTATAAGGATCATGGTTCAAAGCCAGCCTGAGTAGGAAAGTCTATGGGATTCTTATCTCCAACAAACTAAAGAAAAAAAAAAGCAGGGCTCTAGTGTTAAGCAAAATAAGCTCAGAGATAGCACCCCAGGACCAACACACACACACACACACACACACACACACACACACACATACACACACACACACAAAGTTAAAAATAGTAAAAAGAATACATAGATAAAAACTGTAGCTATAAAATTTTTCACATGCTTTCTTCATTTTAATGTAGTGTGTGTGTGTGTGTCTGTGTCTGTGTGCATGCATGTGTAGGGTGATTAATTGGAGATAAGCCTCAAGGTCTTTTCTGGGCAGACTGGCTTTGAATGGAAATCCTCAGATCTCAGTTTTTCTGAGTAGCCAGTACTTTAGGCATGAACCTCCAATTCCTGGCCTCTTTCTTTATTTTTAGTGAAAGCTACATGCATGCATGAGTCCACACACATATATACACAACTGATATTATGATAATGCTCCAGTCTTAAAACTTATCAATGCTCAACATAAAATGTAATTACCTTTCTAATGTCACCATAATTCTCCTATAAAGCATCTTTACAATAAAATAAAAATCTAAAAAATCAATCCAAACATTTTAAATATTCAACTTAAAAGAACATGTCTACTCTTTTTTCTGCTAACTTAAGAATGTAGCCTCATAAACCTTTGTTTTATTTCTTTTTTGTATAGGCAGTATAACCTGACATTGTCATCTTTAATTTTTGTTTTGCTGTACTCTTCCAGGTATTTTTGTTTTATTTATTAATGGGAATGACCATTGCTTTTTATATATAATAAACCCTGTATAAACTGAGTGTGATATCATAGAGCTCTAATCCCAACATTCAGGAGAAAGGAAAAATAATATTTTGAGCATATTTCTTAAAATAAACAAATCAAAGCAAAACTCACAGCACTTCTCTTCACATTTTACATAGAATTATTTATGGAGCATTTACTATTTATATGTAATTCCTTCAGTAAATTCATTTAAACATATTCACTATGACATACAAGGAATGGTTAAATTAGACAGACATGAATGATAAGTCATGACTGACAGAAAAGGCCAAAAATATGCAATATTTAAATAAAGCTTAAAGAGATGTTAAAGGTTAGAACCACAATATAACTCTATGGAGTTTTGAAACCATATTGTGGAAAGTCCTAAATTTGTATTAAATTTTATTTTTTATTAGACAACTATAAAATTTTTATGTATTAATGAAATATGCTAAAAATATTAAATACTGTATATATCTAATAAAACTATTTTATTTTCCTAAACTATTAGAATGAGTGAATATTCGAATGATTGAATGAGCCATTCATTCTTCATGCCCAAATGAAGTACATTATCATTTAAGGATTTTCTTATTTCCTAATATTAGATGCTTTCACTAGTCCACTTTGTGTTTTTTGACTTTTAGGGACCTGTGGATCTTAATATAAGCCTCAAAATTATTTCATGAGCATTAAATCATAAAGTCTTTGGTGAACTCCAATGAAAAACAATGCTACTGAATTAGGAATAATAATTAAAGGACAATGATAAATAAGGAAGAATTAATAGCTTATGGAAACAAATAAATTTTGAACCAAATACCATATGTAAATTTTGGAAATCTTTGTTTCAGACTGAAATGAAACAGTAACAGTACAAATTCCAGCTGATGCCATGGGCTCCTTTCCATATGCCAAATGGTCAAGTTGTACCAATGGCTCGCCACACAGTGTTCACATAGAAGTGCCTTTCTCCTGCTTTGTCCATCTGCTAATTTCTTACTGTTCCTTTCCCACTGCTTTTCCCATCTGCTGCAATCTGCATCCGCCCTCCAATTGACCCATGCACCTGTTATGGACAATCATTATTAACAAATTTTTTTAAAAAATAAATGTAATATGATATATATACAATATATGCCATTATATATTCATCTTCTTGGAAAATGGATTTTTCCCACTAATATCACCAACTTTAAATGTTGTTTAAATAGGTCATATAAACTGTTATGTCTAGAAGAGTTCATATCAGAGTGATTATAAAATATTATCTTTGTCTTTTGATTTTTGTTTATACTAAATAGTATTTCAAACACTCTCCCCAATCTGGAATTGATGTAGTTTCTTGAAGATATTAAATCTTGCTCTCTTATATCTCTAAATTACTCTGATACAACTATGGTACGTGTGTGTGTGTGTGTGTGTGTGTGTGTGTGTGTGTGTGTAGAATAAAGGCAGGAGAATGAACAAAAGAATGATGACCTTGTGTACCATGTTGGCCCTTAAGAAATTAAAATGAGGGCTGGGAAGGTGGTTCAGTGGTAAGAGCGCTTGCCTTGCATGCCTGAGGCCCTGGGTTCGTTTCCCAGCACCACATAAGCAAAAAGAAAAAAAAAGCCAGAAGTGGTGCTGTGGCTCAAGTGGTAGAGCGCTAGCCTTGAGCTGAAGAGCTGAGGGACAGCGCC
>NW_012267342.1:4897443-4949741 GCF_000151885.1 Dipodomys ordii
CAGCACCACATAAACAAAAAGAAGAAAGCCAGAAGTGGTGCTGTGGCTCAAGTGGTAGAGCGCTAGCCTTGAGCTGAAGAGCTGAGGGACAGCGCCTAGGCCCAGAGTTCAGGCCCCACGACTGGAACCAAAAAAAAAAAAAAAAAGAAATTAAAATGACAACTGAATAATATGATAAAATAAATGGTGCATGTTTTCCCAAAAGTAACTAGCAATGATAAGTTCTGCTCAAGTAGGCATTTCTAAAAGTCCTGTCTTTATTTAAATTCACATCAGTCACATTGCAACTTCATATCATTTAACCTACAAAGTATTTTTCCAACTTCTTGGAGGCTTGAAATAATATATACTTTGCATCTATAATTAGTCATTTCATCAAACCTTGAAGTAATAAAGTGAAAGAAACAACAACACTAATAACAAAAATTATTTTCATTATTGAGACATGCTTAGGTATATTTTACTTTTGAGTATTTATAATTATTAATATTTCTAGCCAGGAAGTAGCAGCTACACTTGTAATCTTAGCTACTTGGAAGAATAAAAAATGAGAAAATTTTGGCTTTGGTCCAGGCTGGGACAAAAACATACTAAACTCTTCTTCAACTCACAGCAGGGCACAGTCATCCTGCCTGAGATGTGTGTGCTATCCCACAACATGTGGGAGACTGAGATCTAAATTATTGTGGTGTCCGGAAGTCTAGACAATAGTTTCCACAAATTCTGTCTCCCTGGAAGCTGGATACAGTGGGGTGAGCCTTTATCCCAGGGATTAGTAGAAGTCTACATTAGGCAGATCTCAACTCAGGTGAACATGTGTCAGCAAGCCATTCCCTCTATCAAACTAACTGGTAAAATCAGGGCTGGAACCCAAGAAGTATGAGATACTCACACATCACACATCAGTCTTAGAAGGAAACAAAAAAGAAAGAAAAGTAAATATTTTTTAACATGTTTAACCAGTAATTTTCCTTAAAGAAATAATTCCTGATAAATGAAAATGTCGATGAATAGATAAAGTACATGCATATATGTATTATAATGATTATATATTGTTAGGTGGCATATTTATATATTAAAACATAATAAATATATAACATATCTTTACCTGTTTTAAATTGTACATATTTAATGTATATTTAAGAAGTGAACATTTTTGTGACTATATAGATACATAGCTACAAATACACATATTTATGTACATTTTATATTTTATAATACATTATAGTGGTATGATATATAATACAAATGAAATACATATATAGTATCACAAATATATGTCCCAAATAATCCACTTAATTCCATCAGAAAATACTTGCTTGATCACATAATGGAACTCTAATTGCCACTAGTATTGTTTACCACAAAATAAGTTCATAAAGCTTTGTGGTTTTGCACATTGACTATGTACTGTATAGAATGCACTTATTTGTATAGCCAAAAGATTTTTTTTCTCTTCCTATTTGCATATGTACAAATTCTAGCACAAAAATGAAAGATAAACATCTGTGTCTACTCCTAAGAGAATGTGTTTACTTAGATATTTCTGTTAAATTTCTGAGAATCCACTTTGGAAATCCTCACTTGAGACAATCTTGGGAAACAAAACCTATCAGTATGACATTCCTCTATTTGCTAACTGAATATATACGAACATACATACTTTACCAGTACTTTTACAAAAATCAGTTACATATTAGTTATTCTTGATCAAGAAAAACAAGTCTAAGTATATGACTAATCCACACAAGAGACATATAGTAATTTTCTGATTGTGTTTAGTAAAGGAAAACTTATAAACCACTAATAAGTATCTATTATCTACAGTTTAATCACCACCAGATACTATTATTATTCCATTTCTATTTTTAATTCATGCAAATAAAGAAAATACTTTGAAAGATAAGCTCCTTTAGATAGTATAAGGTTTCCTTTTTAAATACCACTAATATTTTGAAGTTGCCATGGAAGCAATGCATGTGTCTCTTACTACAATTCCATTTATCTTAATTAATAAGGAGTATAAATAAAATCTTGTATTCCACAAAACATGGTCTTAAGTAAAAGCATATACAAATTTTTACTTGTGCTTAAAGTGAGTTGGTAGAAAAGTATTTGTGAGGAGATAGGCCTAATGACAATCCAAATTAGAAGTGAGCTGGGCACTGGTGGCTCAGGTCTGTAGCCTTAGCTATTAAAAAGGCTATGATCTGATAATTGGAGTTCAAAGCCATATTAGACTCCTATCTCCAATTAACTACCAAATGGCTATAAGTGGATGTGTGGCTCAAATGATAGAATTCTAGTGTTAAGCAAAAAAGCTCAGGGATAATGCTCAAGTCCTGAGTTCCTGTCCCAGAATGGCACACATGTGCACACATGTATACAAATACACACACATCACAATGAACAACAAAAATTAATTAAATAACAGTCTAAAAGCATTTCTAAAATCAGAAAAAATAAACTACACATACTTAGACTAAATTACTTAATTGAATATTTTCTTCTCTTTCTTTCTAAATTTGTTGTAATTCTATTTTAAAATAGTGTTTACATTTTTGGGGAGCATTAATTAGCGGGAAGAGGAACGTTATTTGACTATGCAACAACATATATTTGATTATAGGCAACAACATGCCTCATTTCAAACTGTTTCCCTCAATTATTTCCCCTCATCTTACTTCCCCATCTTTCTAAACAAAACTCAACAAGGTTATTGTTTCATTTTCATACATGGAATATATATTTCAGCCATTTATCCTCCTTTACATCCATTTGACCCATATTCCCATATCATACCCTAGATTATGACAGATTTATCTTCCTAATGCTTCATTTTATTAAAGTGCATACTAAATGTTCAATGGGGCTTCACCAGGTCATACCAGCTATGAATATACTTTACACAATCAGATTGACTCTTTGCCTACTCCCCCTCAGCCACACACCCTACTACTTTTTATGCAACAGCTTTTGAGTTATGGTTTCGCCATCTTCCTTTACAGATGTATTTCCTAGTATTTACATTCTAAAAATTCTCCTTTACTTCCTCTACTTCTCCTTTCAAGATTCTCACAGTGGTAAACATGTTTTATACATGAATCAACATATATATGCATGTATATATGTTTATAAATATGCCTATATTTTAGATCTAGCATTTATCTGAGAGACAATTTGCATACTATATCCTTTTGAACTTTGCTAACTTTGCTTAAGTGATGATTTCCAGATCCATCTGTCCCCCTGCATATGACAATTCATTCTCCTTTATGGTTGAATAATATGATATTGTGCTTATACCACACTTATCTCGATCCATTTATTGTTGTAGAGTATCAGTGCCATTTCCATAACTTGGCTTTTAAGAGTAGTACTTCAATGAATATGAATGTGCATCTGTTTCTAATATATCCAGATTTATATTCATTCAGAAAAATGCTCAATAGTCGTATCACTAGATCATAAGGTATTGTTTTGAGGAAATTCTATATTATTTATGTAGTGATTACACTTGTTCACATTTTGATCAATAGTATATTAAAGTCTCCAACCCTTTATCTTTGACAACATTTCTTGTGATTTGTGTACTTAAAAATGTTCATTCTGACTAGAGTGAGATTTGATCTCAATAAATTTTTATTTTTTCGCATTAATATGTTGAGCATATTTCATGCATTTATTGGTCATTCAAGTTCGTCTTTTGTCAAATGTCTTTTTAGTTTTCTCTATTTTATACAGTGAGTTGTTGATTGAGTTTTTTTAATTCTTTGCATATTCTGTTTATCAATTCCTTGACAGATATAAAACCAACAAGGATTTTCTCTCATTAGTCGGACTGTGTTTTCAAACAATGACTCTTTCCTTTACCGTGCGGAAGATTTTTAGCTTGATGAAATCCTACTTGTTAATTATTGATACCATCTGCTTAGGTATTGAGGTTGTATTCATGATGTTACACCTTTGTTGCTCCCATTGAATCCTGTAGCAGCTTTCAAAGTTTCATGTTTTATATTAAGATTCCCATCCTAATAATCAATTAATGTTGGTAGATGGTGAAAGATGAGGGTCCAACTTCCCTATTCTACATTTGTTTATCCTGTTTTTCCAGTATCCTTGTTAAAGAGATTATCTTTTATTTAGTGTATATTCTGGGGATCCATTCTCAAAAATCAAATGGCTGTACCTGCACAGCTACATTTCTGGGTCTTCTCATCTGTTCCATTTTTCTTTATGTCTGGTTTTATTTTTTCATCTTTTGCTACTACCAAATTGTATTTTTTACTAAGGCACTGTACTACAAAGTCTAGTAGTATGATACCTTCTACATTGCTTTCTTTGTTCAAAGATTGTTTTGACTATTTCAGTTTCTCTTCTTTATTCACACAAATTTTAGAAATAATTTTTATAATTGTATGAAGAATGACAATGGGGTTTGAAGGATACTGCATTGAATTTATACTTTGCTTTTGGTCATTTTGGTCATTTTTAACTTATGATCATTTTCATGTTATAAATTTGTTATAGTTCTGAATTAACTATTCACACTTACCTTCTTATATAGATAAATTATTTAAATAGCATATATTAAAAGTATAATAAGAATATGTTAAATATTTTATATATTTATATATATATATATAATATATATATATTATATATTATATGTGTATTTGTCTGTACTTATTAAAGCGAGACAAACGTAGCATACATTCTACCTATATCTGAAATTTTTCAAAAGTTATCATAAAATGAATGTTAGGCTGCGCAGGGTGGCTCATCCCTATCATCCCAATTGCTCCAAATACAAACATCAGATTATAGTCCAAGACTAGGCAAGACCAATAAAAAAAAAAAAAGAAAAAGAAAAGAAAAGTAAAAGAAGTGAGTGAGACTCCCATCACAGTTAAACTCTCCAGATATGATGGTTTACGCTATTATTTCTAGTTACATGGGAAGCGTAAGTAGGAGGATCATGTTCTATGATCAGCTTTGGGCAAAAACTCTAGACAGACCCTGCTCTGTCTGTAAAATTACTGAATCAAAAACAAGCTGACAGAGGCTGGGAAAGGGGCTCAGTGGTAGAGTGCTTGCCTCGCTTGCATGAGGCCCTGGATTCGATTTCTCAGCATCGCATAACCAGAAAAAGCTTGAAGTGCTGTGGTTCAAGTGGTAGAGCACTAGCCTTGAGCTGAAGAGCTGAGGGACAACGCCCAGACCCAGAGTTCAAGTCCCATAACCAAGAAACGAAAACAAAAACAAGCTGACAGGAAGCTTCAAGTGTCAGGGGACCAAGCAAACAACTTTCAAGCCCCAATTTCAAACTGAAGCACAACCTAGTACCTAAAATATAATGTTATGCATTAATGTCCTATGTCATTGATATTTTCTTCTTTTGTATTTGTGTGTGCTCATTTATGTATGTGCTTGTTACTCCTTCAAATTAAACTAAGAACTAAACTAATCCTAAACTAAGAAGTAAGATGATTAAGAGCTGTAAATTGCTGTCACTAAATTAAATCTTAATGGAAGAGTTGCTCATTTACATGCTCAGCATATTACAGCATCATCAGAGATGAATGACAGGGGCTCTTGACAGTTTATATTTCACCAAAGAACTTTCCTTTCTGAAGTTAAGCCTCTACCCCAGATCACAGCAAAAATTCTAATTTATATTAACTTCAAATGTTAATTTTCTTTTAAAAAGAACCAATATCTGAGTTTTAACCAGCTTAGTATTCCTTGCTCTTAAATAAACTCTGTCATAATTTTAGGAATAACATAAATGCAAAATTCAAATGCTTGTTTTTAAAGTTGTAAAAAAAGAGTTCAGGAGTCATCTTTTGTAGCTACTGCTATAGCTAGGGCAATATGTGATTCCTGATGAATGTTTGAGAATACTGAATGCTTTCAAAGTTTGTAGTTTCCATAAGTTTCACTTAAACATATCCTTATCCCACTATTTTTCCTGCTATTTATCATTTTTTAAGTTCCTCACATCTCAACTTCTGCCTCCTTCTCTACAGCCTGGTGAATAAATGTTCATTGCCATAAACTATTGTGTAAGTTTAATCTTCTAAAAAAAGAAAAGAAAGCTTTTATCTAGAGTGTGCTATTGTGTAACCTATGTAACTGTAAATGACCAATTTATACAGTTTATGTTCGTTAGATTATTTATTTTTTTTCTAAGCAACTTCAGTGTATTTTAATTTGTTACATCAATAGAATAGTCATTCCCTTGCACTTACTTACTATGAGGTTAACTGAGGGTTTAAAATATTATTTGGAAAATTCTAAGGAATTAAACATGAACTAAAACATGACACAAACATTTGATTACTTCTAAGACGAAGTGGCAGTGCTGCCTGGCACCAAGAAAAGCATATTTGTTAGTAATTGCAGGCATCCTAAGATGTCACCTTGAACATCAGGGGACATTGCTGCAGTTTTCTATTTACATACAGCAAGAATGAAAGATAATATAACATCTAGTACAAAACAAATAAATATAGGAAAATCAAAATATTAATCTTTGTATATTTTATCCCATACCTAAATGTTTAATTAAAATAACATAAAAACTATATTAATGACGTAGTGGTAACCTTACACACATTTATACAAGATGGGAAACAAATCAATAAGTGTAACAATTATACAATTAGTAGTCTGGCAGTCTAAAAATATTTAAGTTTTATTTTCCTCTTTTCTTTATTCTAATAGAATTATCCCTTATAACTAGAATATACAGCATAAACTGAAACAGTCTAAGCACAGAAACAGAAGAACCACCTGCTCTCAATTACATGTGAAATTTAACAAATCAGAAATTGAGAGCAGGAGGGTTGGTTCAAAATGCTGGGGACAATGAGAGAGAGAAGAAAGGATGGAGAAAGATGTGTCCATGGTAGTAGTTGAGGTTCTATGCTATAGTACAATTGAGAGACTCTAGATAATGGTTGTATGCTGTATATCTCTCAAACTTAGAAAAAATATTTTGAATGTTTAACCATGAAGAAGTGGTAAATGTTTTAGGAAACAAATATGAGTAACTTTATTTGGCAAGACATATACGTTTTGAACTATCACATGGGATCCCAATTAAATTCGCAATTTTACATTTTTACTTATCAGTTAAAATAAATATAGTTAAGAAGGACTTCATGGCATACACCTGTAATCTTTCTAACTCCAGAAGCAGGATGATCTCAAGTTTGGGGCCACACTGGGCAATAATGGCTGACTTAGTGTATAAGCTGATGTTAGGGGAATGAACCCCAAGATAAGTATTCAAATTTTATTTTTTTTTGTTTTTTCCCTTTCATGCAATTGTTTCTAACGTATTTATAAGCTGATTTCTTTGTAGCTTTTATGTCCCTCCCCCATGATATAACCCATGCTTTCACTGTATTTGATTTGGTATAATTTGTGGAGGGGAAGGGAAAAAAACAAATCGTTTAACTAGGGATACAAGTGGACCCATTGCCACAATGAGATGTACACGTCATTATGTGGAAAAACGAACTTTACAACTTTGATGGGGGGTGGGGGGAGGAACTGTTGAGAGGAGGGAGGGAGTGTGGGAAGGAGAAACAAAGAGGAGGCAACAATGCTTGATAAGAAATGCACTCGTTATCTTGCCCATGTAATTGTAACCCCTCTGTAAGGTATTCTCACAATAAAAAAAAAAACTTAATTAAAAAAAAAAAAAAGAAACGAAAGAAAAAGGAGTCCAGGTATAGGAATCAAATGTTAAAATATTTGCCTAATATGCTCAAAGCCTGTGGTTCACTCCTCAGTAGTAAAAAGTTAAAAAAAAAAACAATCAAATATTAAAAGAGAAAAGACGAAATCTTCCCTGTAACAATTTAACTTATAACATCTACAATGTTGTTAAAATGCTCTTACCTATAATAATCCCAAAGTTAAATGAAAAATGCAAAAACAACATTATTAAATTTAGGTTTTAATAATTTAAAAAAAAAAAAAATATATATATATATATATATAGAATGTGCTATATTTCTCTACCACATTTTTTTTTTGGTGGGGAGGAGTTCGGTCGTGGGGCTTGAACTAACTCTGGACTTGGGCGCTGTCCCTGCGCTCTTCAGCTCAAGGCAAGCACTATTGCTTGAGCCACAGCACCATTTCCAGTTTTCTCGTGGTTTATTGGAGATAGGAGTCTCACGGAGTTTCCTGCCCGGGCTGACTTTGTACTGTGATCCTCATATCTCAGCCTCCTAAGTAACTAGGGTTACAGGGTGAGCCACTGGTGCCCAGATGTAGTAAGGCAATATCATACAAAGGATGATTAGTTTGTTTTTGTTGTTGATGATGGTGATGAGGATGATGATGGTTATCATGATGATGATTATCATGAAGATGATAATGTGTCAATACTGGGACCTAAAATCAGGGTCAATGTGCTGTCCTTTATAATTTTAGCTCAAGGCTGGCACTCAGTCATTGAGTCCCAGCTTTTCTTCTGGCTTTTTGTTGGTTAAGAAAAGATAAGAATCTTACAGAGTTTCTTGAGAGACTTGCTTTCAAACTGATCCTTATATCTCAGTCTCCTGGGTAGCAAGTATTGATACATAAACCACCAGAACCCATGTTTCAGTATTTTTCAAATTAAACTCTGTAAATAATTTAAAACAATACTATGCAAACCTTTGAAAGCAATAGCATAAGATATAAAATATAGCCACAGTTTGAATGAAACACATGGCCACACACTGGTAAAAAAAGTAAAATATTTGAAAATTAACCAAAGTCAAATAATTCTACATGTTACAATTGGTCTTGTGCATCTGCTATGACTGTTTTTACTGGAAGCTATATGCATCTCTCTCTGACAAAAGCACCCTAATCGGAATTGAGACGTTTTTTCTTACTTCTTCACAAGTCTAGACTTTAACCTGATATCGAAGATGCATATATACTAAAATCTCTATGTCCAAGTTATGGTTTGAAGCTCTGCTATAAAAGATTAGGAAAATGTATGATTTCAAATTTTGAGGGTGTTTAGAGTAGGAAGAGACTTCTATTATAGTCATTCTGGTAATATTTGACATAGAAAACAGATTAAAATGTGAACAGACAAAAAGTATGTGTAATACCTCCTACAGTGTGGTCAGTATAACAATCTTAATGTAAAATATACATTGGAAACAAAAAATATTACTCTTCTCAAAATCCATATTAAATATTGGTTTATGTAAACCTCTAGGATTTTTTTTAAATTTTATAATACTAGTTACTAGTTAAGAGTTATGCCTTCCTTTGTTCATTAATTTACATTTTGTCCTGATATTCTAGATTTTAATTTGTAATTTATCTTGTATGTTCAAAATAAGACTATAAAGAAAACTTAAATTGGTTGCATTACAGTCATTATTTTCCCTTCCACCCATTAAGCATGATTAAAAATTTGACAGTTCATAAGAATGTTTCATCTGGAAAATAAGATGCTGGTATTAAATTAAAAAAACATAATTCTTGTAGATGGCAGATTGGTAGACAGATGGTGACAAGGCTGATGTTCCTCCTCTATTGAATCTTTTTAGAACATGGTGATACTTTGTCTAAATATATCAACACACTAACAAGACACACATACATGCAAACATAAAAAATATTATGTAACACTCATTCTTCATCATTATTGATAAATAAACTTCCTGTGGATTTGTGAGAGTAATGAAATGTCCCCAGGGAACAATCCAATAAGAAGAGAAAATGAGTTATTTTTGAAGTTCTATATTTTTAATTTTGTTACCAAGGGCTAAGCACTTGAATAAAGTCTGATAATTCATTTTCTAGTGATCTTATGAAAAATTTCTGTCATTAAAATTAATATTATAAATAGCTGGTATATTTATGGTTATTGTGGTATATTTTCTGTTTCCAACTTAGTTTTTTTTTTCTTTTTCAAACTTTCCATTCATAGTGAATGGCTTGATAGTACATTGCTTGTGTAGGAAAGTTTTTCCTACATGGATAGTGATGGATAGTTCTGTGTTCAACCAATTTTCTCATGTTTCAAGGTCATTTCCATTCCCACCTGCTTTTACTTTATCGCTTTCTCATTTCTAGTCATTCTAGGAAATATTATTAAGAAAATAACCACATGTAAGCTCATCCTTGTTCTCTAAGAATATCTGCTCTCTAATACACTGAGGTGTTATGTTTGATGTCTATTTTGCATTACTTTAACGCAGAGTTCCACTTGACTTATTCTAAAAAGCTGTTCAAGCTTTATGTGATGTTTTCATGTAAATACTTAGTAAAATATTTATGTTCTACCTAGCGATATACATATTTGTTTATTATCTCAACACTCCCTGAATGAAAGAATCTGTGGTCTTCTCTTACCTAACTATATTTTTATTCTTTTTAAATACTATGCATGTCTTCTGCAAAATTTAGCTTTTATCCTATTATGAAAGAAAAAAGTTGATTATTTCAATTATAAATAAAATACATAATAAGTAATGTGTTTAGTGTTTTCTTTCTAAATTGTGATCTCTTTGTAAGCCAATGAAAGAAGACATAAAGAACACTTTTCCCTGGGAGTCAATGGACTTTAATGCTTAGGAGAGTGGATCAAGGAATAAGAAAGAATATAGAATAACATTAGTGAAAAAAAGAGAAAAGCAGAAAAAAATACTTAAGTACTTGTGATTTATAATATATGACATATCTAAGATCACAATCAATAATTGATAGTTTTGAAAATTAAATTGAACATTTTTATGTTCAGGGTCTTTTTCTCCTATATCATGTTATAATAATTATGAGACTCTAGTCCACACATTAGTATGTGAAGCAGTATTTTTTTTCACTTCATAGGTCTCTATGCTTAGAGTAATAGATGATCCAGACTGCTTCGAAGTTGGGGATGGTGCCACTCTCTTCACTGTGGCCACCATGGGGCCTGAGCGGAAGGAAGCATAGATGGTGCTTCCATATTCATTCAGACACTACTTTACTTACGTACCTGTAACCCCTCTGTGCATCACCTTGGCAGTAACATTAAAATAAAACATAAAAACCAGATTTTAGTAAATTATCCAGTAAAATTTACAGATTGTGCCTTATTAGTGTTTATGTTTTGACCAAAATTACGACACCTGTTTTTAAGAAAGTATCTGTTGGAAGCTTGGCACGCCTATAATACTAGCTACTCAAGAAGCTGAGATCTGAGGATCTCGGTTCAAGCCAGCCCAGGCAGGAAAGGCCGTGAAACTCTTATGTCCAATAAACCATTAGAAAACCGGAAGTGGCACTGTGGATCAAGCAGAGCCCTAGCCTTTAGTTTTGAAGAGCTGGGGGACAGCACCCAAGCGCAGAGTTCAAGTTCCAGAAAAAAAAAAAAAAAGCAAGGAAGGATGGAAGGAAAGATGGAAGGAAGGAAGGAAGGAAGGAAGAAAGGAAGGAAGGAAGGGAGGAAGAAAGGAAGAAAGGAAGGAGAGAGAGAGAGAGAAAGCAAGAGAGAAAAAGAAAGAAAGAGAGAAAGAAATTAAGAAAGAAAGAAAGAAAATATCTGTTGGCATTGACTTTGTACACAATGTACCAACTTTGGGAGGAAAGTGAAAGATGGAGTGATATTACCCAAAATAGAAATGTACTCATTGCTGACTTATGAAATGATAATCCCACTGTAGAATGCCTTATTAACAATAAAAATATAGTTAATAATAATAAAACATCAATACTTAGCAATATTTCAAGAATGAAGACACAATTAGGAAATAGAACAATATATTTGCTGAAATCAAAATTGTGCTCATTCCCTGATTTTATAAGATGTTACAATCAGGATGAACTGATCCTAGACACTGGAACATCACTGCAAATTTGCAGTAACTCAAAAATTATCCTAGTATGAAAAAAAATCAGCAAAATATTTCTGATAATAAAATACCATAATTTTAGGTAAATCCTATAATGTTTCTATGCAACTTATTGTCTAATTATGAGCAGAAAAGTATATCAGTACTTAAAAATCTCTGAAAAACTCTTCTGTTTTTTTTACTATAATACAAACTTTCCAAGATGCAAAATTATTAGATGGGTTTTTATTTTATCTAGCTTACCTCTCATCATTATCTTTTCACATTCCTCTTCCACACTTATTTGTGTGAGTTTATATATCTGAGTGAAATAACTCAATGCTTCAGACAATCTGCTTTCTCTTGTGATTTAACAGTGCTTGGGACTGTTTTTTTGTTTTGTTTTGTTGTTGTTTTGTTTTGTTGTTGTTGTTTTGTTTCTCATCCTTTAAGCTTCCTCTGTGACACTTTCTTTATTGTTTTGTTTGTATCCTGTCTACTGTCTCTCATCTACCTTTATTTTATTTCTGGCATATTTCTAGGACCATTTAATTATGAAATTCCACATCCCATTATGCTATCATCCAATTAGGTTATCTTTTTTGATAATTCTAAGTTATTATTAGATATTTCTCCTTTTGTTTCCCTCATGTATCCAGGCATGTAATCACTGTTATTAAAGCAAGTATTGATTATTTAGTTAAATTTCCTACTATATTTGGATTTCTGTGCACAGATGATCTACATTCTTCTATTCCCATTGGGTAAGTAAGGTATCTGAGATTCAGTAGACTTTATTATATATTTGATAATTTGGTAAATGCATGAAAATTATCAGTCAAACAATGGATTTGGTTCTTCATGAAAATTTCCTGAGAAAATTGTTAAGGCAAAAGAGGTTCTAGGAAACCTGTTTGGGGGAGGATTTTGATAATTACTACAAATATCAAAACCCTTTGTTTCCCTAGATTACGTTAATCATTTTGACATAAAGTTCATCCCTATTAATACATCAGAGCAGGTGCTTCAGAGAAATTCCACTACAAGGAAAAATTCCTTCAAGACATGTCTACATAGGTGGTTGAACTGGGGCTTAAATAATTATATGACAATGTATATTGCTTTCTAAAAATCAACCAGTTAAATATTCCTTTAAGTACAAGTTAGAAGATATTCAATTTAAAATATAATTAGGTATTAGGACTCAGTGTTATAGCAAAGTTTTAGGACAGCTTGCTCAGAAAATCTGCTAATTAACAGTCAACATCTGAAAACTTAAGGAAAAGCAATGAATAAAGCAATAATAAAAGAATGTATTTTCTATTTATATATAATATCTATATATATAGTAAAGATAATGTACAAAGGGGTTACAGTTACATTAGTAAGGTAATGAACACATTTCCTATTGAGAATTGTTACCCCCTCCTTTGTTTTTCCCCCTACCATCCCTTCCCTCCCCACCTCCCCAAATTTTCCCTCCCCTCCCCAAAGCTGTAAAGTTCATTTTCAACATAGTGACTTGTACATCTCATTGTTACAGTGGGGCAACCTATGTCCTTATTTCTCGTTGTTTTTGTATGTTCTACCATGGCATAACCCCTATAAAGAAGGTGAGCTAATAGAAAAAGAAAGAAATATTCAATTCATAATTCAATAATTTCCTAATGACACAAAAAGTTAGTGGTAAAAATTACTTATACTTAATTCTCATTGAATTTTTAGTCGTGTTTATTTCCATTATATTGGGCTGATACAGGTAAGATTGACTGTAATATAATGTTTATGTAGGTATTATAAGAGCTTCAAAATACATGTAAGACATTTATTAACAGTAGTATCTTTTGATTAACATATACTCAAAATGGTAGAAAAAAGTAACTTGAAAGAAATGTACTCACTTCCTCACATATAAATGGAACCCTTCTTTATGTCAACTTTATAACAGAAAATGATTCATATTTCTCTCATGAATAATCTAGTAAATTAAAACACACGAATCTGGTTTGATCCTGTTACTGTAAAATATATTTTTTTTCAGAACTACCTTCTTTGAGATTTGAAACCTTTCCAAATATACATCTTCAGCATAGTTTCTATCTTTCTATTATGTGTGAAATGATGTTTTCCTCATATTACCTGGAAGCATTTTGTTTTGAAATCTGATGTTCTGAATTAAACACAGTTCTTTCCTTAACAAAGAGAAACTTTAATACTATAAATTATCCTTGTTTGCAATACATGTTTTAAAATCAATTTGTACATTTTTTTAAATGCTATCCTCTCTAGTCTTCATGATGCTGTCATCTGATGAGCAAATGTTTGCCCCCAAAATTCATTTACATCAACAATGGAAAAAGCTGATATATACATGTCCATTGTAAATAAATTTTAGTTTAAAGACTTCTTTGTTCTTCATAAAGAGCAGTAATAAATAACCATTCCAAGTTTCTATAATTTAGTTTGTTGTACATGTAAAATACTGCATTTAACTAGATTGGTGTATAGAACCTCATTGAGTTTAACAGGCCTATTCTGTTTTCTGAAGTGCTCTGTCATTTTCTGAAGAAATATTTTTGACATTTTACTTTAAGTACTGTATTTTATTCAATTCTTGTAAGATTAAGCTTTGAGGATAACAATTTGAAATGTTCCATCCCATAAATTTGTTTTTAATAGTTTATCCTTAGTTTATTATACTGGTAAAAAATTATCACTAGTTCCTGAATCCATTGAAAAGTACAAAGATATCTGATGAAAAGTTTTAATTGCTGAATGATTACTTTCAATCCAAAGTAAACTGTAGTCATGATACTATAGGGTATGGCTATTTTTCTTTATTTGTAAAGCAAATTAAATGTCATTGTAATTTCTGAAACTGAATCGATCTTATTAAAAGTTTAAAGTGTATTGAATTAACTGAGCTTTACATGGATATCTGAAAGCAAATATATTTTATATGAACAAGGAAATAGGATTTTGTAAAGCATATGAAGTCTTATTAAGTTTTAAATTATTTTTCTTGCAATTTCCTGTTGTTTTTTTATTTAGAGAATGATAACAGGTCAGTGTATATTTATTTCACGACATACTAACAATTTCCAGTGAGTAAAATAATAAAAACACTTTAACCTACTGGATGAGGTACTTGTTTCACTTTTTGAAAGAACTGAGATTGCATTGTATTATACTTAGATTCTTACTGACTTTTTAGTCATACATTTACCACTTAAGTTCTTACAATATTATGGGAATACAAATAACAGTGAAAACTTGCAATGTGGAATAAGCAAGAAACAAATACTTCTGTTAACATGAAAGGAATTTCCATATAAAATAAACAATAAAACAAATTAACCCTTTAATAAAATTCACATTTCCCTAAAACTGAATGATAGGAATATAAAACAAGTATTGCCTGTTTTAATAGGTAAGATGGTCTTAAAGTGGAAAGATAAATATGAGCAAAATAATTTATGTTCATATCTTAAATGGAACAATAAGCCTTGCTAAGTTTGATGTGGCAAGCAGGAAGGTAGAAGAAGGAGAGTAATAGGCAAGATGAGTTTGATCAAGGTACATGATATGTGTATATGGTCAGCATACAATGAAATAGCCTTGTACAACTATTTAATGCTAATAAAAATTGTGTGAAAATCAAAATCAAATATCTAAAAAAATAACTTCTGAGAGACATCATTATTATTTCAATGGAAGCTAAATTTATTAACTTTATGACACATTCTGTTCATTTAATATCAATAGTTTTCTTATTTTTTATTATTTTGTGTGTTGATCTGACCATTGTACTGTGGTTAGAAAATATACATTGCCATGACACCATTTCCTTTCCTCCAGAAAATAAAGGAAATATTGTCCTAATATAAAACTACAAAAAATATGGATAAATAGACAATGTGTTACAAATCCACACTAACATTTGGAAGTTGCAGAAAAGGTGACGTGTCATACCTGACTGAAAGACAAGTTTTAAACTCACAACAAAAAAAATGATGATCCAGAGAGTAGGAGGCCATTGATTGGTTCTGACCCTAGTGCTCCTGGAGGGGAAATGGAGTGATTTTCCACTTGAGTCATCTGGCTCAATTGGTAGAGTGCTAGCCTTGAGCTGAAGAGCTGAGGGACAGTGCCCAGGCCCAGTGTTCAGTCCCCACAACAACAACAACAACAATTCTAGAAATATAGGAGATGATTTCTAGATTGATAAGTAGGTAATGTTTAGCATAATGGGTGAAAATAATATTGTGATAAATTATGTTATGTTATCAATAATTAAATGAGACTAGACAAAAGAATTGCTACATACAATTACTATTGTTACTATGGAAGATCAACACAATTAGTAGGTTAAGTAACATACATTTATTATCTTACAGTTTGGGAGACCAGATATACAGTATATGTCTCAATGGGCTAAAACTAACATGTCAACATTTTGTCAATCCTTTGTGAAGGGTCTAAGTGAAAATCCATTTCCTTGTCATTTTCTGTCAACAAATGTTCACCTACAAATCCTTAGCCCATAGCCCTCTTTCATCATCAGAGCTGGCTTTGACCCATGTTTCTACATTGATTCATTCTAAATCTGATTGATATACCTCCTTCTTTCACATATAAAAACCCATGTAGCTACAATGGCTATTTCAGGATTATCTAGATTATCTCTCCATTTCAGTTATTTGGAAATTTTAATTGAATCTAAACTCTATTTACTCTTGTCATTTGACATGACCTATTTCTAGTTCTGGAGAGTAGAATATGAACATACTGTTGGGAAAGGGGCGTGGCTTGATTCTGACTCCACAATGTCTGTCCTCCAGGGTGACAGATTGAGAAATGTTCCTCTTAGACAAATGGTTATAATTCAATTTTATAATCTATTTATTTCAGTCAGTCATTGAGTACCTACATGCAAGGTATCATGTACTGTTGAAAGCCTTATAGATTTAGGGATGAAAATTGTAGTAGATAAATAAATTCAGTCCTTATTATTTATATTTCAAAGAAGTATAATAATACAATACAGATAAAATGTTTAAAATATTACATAAATGGTAATAAGTGCTCAGAATTAAAAATAAAGGAACAAAAAGAGTAGTAAGAAATATCAGATTTAGGTTGTCAATTTAGATACGATGACCAAAAGGTTCCTTTTGGCATTTAATATTTAAATAGTCAGTCATGTGATTATCTAGGGAAAGTACTCTCCAGACAGAGGAAGCATCAAGACCAAAAGCCTTGAGAGGAGAGTTTGCCTAGTTTATTTTAAAAAGGTAAGGTTGTCTCTCACTATGGTTCCATGAGATATGTGAATGAAGTATAGTAGTAGATAAGGGCACAGATCAGGTAGACCTCTGTTAGGACTTCAGCTGTCACTTAGCTGGGAAGTGAAGATTTTTAACCAGAATCATGATACAATCCCAATGGAATTTGGAGACTTTCATCCCAGCCCAGGGGAAGTGACAGACAGGAGGTTTACCTTTCTATCTAAAGCAAAGAGTTAAGCTTGACAGAATAGCTACCATGACCCCTTTTAAGACATATGATGTTGAATAACAAAGGAAAGTATTTCCTGAGAGACAAGACATTATCTAATGTGGACCCATAATTGGTCCAGCTATTTCAGGGAGAAAGTTTCCACCTTCTGATACTGATAAGGTCTTCCTGCCAAATTGCAACAGTCTTCCAAAATAAAGGAGAGGACAGGGAGTTCCAGCAGCCAGCCAGGTAGAGTTCAAAGGGAAGCATCTTAGAGAGGCAGAGACTAAATAACAAACTATGGAGATTGGTTCACCTGTATAAGTCAGATACACTATTGGTGAGCACATGTGTTGACTTATAAAACTCCATGTGCTATATGTAAAATGACTGAAGAGAAAAAATAGCAAAGCTTCAATAATCACAAGATAGAAGGGCCTTTCCCCAAAAGTATGGGGGAAAAAAATCCCTTTCCTAAAACCCTGTTCTGTTCATATCCAAACTGAATAAAATTGATGCCATATAGTTTCAAATGATGTCTAAATAATTGTTTCACAAAAAACAACTCAGGAATATTTGCAGACATGTGGCTCATATCAGTATAAAAATCATAATCATTTAATTATTTTTTTTAAAAAAAGTGGGCCAGGCACTGGTGGCTCACGCCTGTAATCCTAGCTACTCAGGAGGCTGAGATCTGAGAATCTCTGTTCAAAGCCAGCCTGGGCAGAATCCATGAGATTCTTATTTCCAATAAATCACTAGAAAAACAGAAGTGGTGCAGTGGATCAAGCGGTAGAGCACTCACCTTCAGCTAAAGCATGTACAGACAGCACCGAAGCCCAGAGTTCAAGCCCCACTACCGACAAAAAAAAAAAGGGCTGGGAATGTGGCTTAGTGGTAGAGTGCTTGCTTAGCATTCATGAAACCCTGAGTTCTATTTCTCACTACAACATACATAGGAAAAGTCAGAATTAGTATTCTGGTTCAAGTGGTAGAGTGCTAGTCTTGAACAAAAAGAAGCTTGGGACAGTACCCAAGCCCTGAATTCAAGCCTTAGGACTGGCAAAAAATAAGTAAATACAATTCATGTTGCAGTAGAAAAAATATAGTTAAACCCCAGACAGATAGTAGAGTTGGCACATAAGCATTCAAATATTCGCCATACTATGCTTCTACTTTCTGATTATAACCAAAGTTATATGGAAACATGAAAATTATCGCATTATTACTGCTAACTTCAGAAGACCAGTGACATAGTAATGTGGATGTGGATGAGAATAAATACTTCCCATTTCTCTTTTTGTTAGTTGTAGGGCTTGAACTCATTACCTGAGTGCTGTCCTTGAGCTGTTTTGCTCAAGGCTAGTACTTTACCACTTTGAGCCATAGCACTACTTTTGGTATTCTGGTTGTTTATTGGAGATGAAAGTAACACAGATTTTCCTGCCTGGGCTAGCCTTGAACCACAATCCTCAGATCTGAGTCACCTGATTAATTAGACTTAACAGGTGTGAGCCACCAGAGCCAGGAAAGAGATTGTTTCTTTATTTTTTTTTCAGTAGTGTGAGTTCAACTTGAGGATTTATGATTGTAATGCAATCCATTCAATTTCTTTTTTCTTTCTCTGTGTGTGTGTTGGGGGGGGTTCCTGAGTCTTGAATTTAGGGCCTGGGCTCTTTCCTTGAGCTTTTTTAGTCAAGGTTAGTGCTCTACCACTTGAGTCACAGGTCCAATTCTGGCTTTTTTGATGATTAATTGGAGATAAAATCTCATAGACTTTCCTACCAGGGCTGGCTTTGAAACTGAGATCCTCAGATCTAATAATATATGTAACACATGTATGCAAGATATCTCTTTCTTATGTTGGACATGATTTGTTATCTTAGAACTTAAATCCAGGTAATTTGAATCATTTGATTATGATGAGATCCTGAGCTTATTTTTGCCTATGAGATTAAAAAACTGATATATACTTCACACTTATTTGTATATCTGTGGATAAACTCTTCACCTGAGTTAAAAAATATTCAGTCCATGGGATCTTCATTGTTCTCTCATTTTGAAATAGCATCTGGACCAGGGCTGAATTTATTTGAAACCTGTCCAGTTGAAATTAGCATTAATAAAAAATCAGTACATTCACATTACAAGTGATATTGACTGCTTAAAATGCCCTTCTTAGGAGAATGTTAGAGAGTTAAGACCACTTTAAGTTATATTACCTTCTGTTCTTTGATGGGTCATCCATAAAATTATGATAATGAAATGCTTGGTGTCTTTCATTAAAGAGATCTCTTGAATTAGCAAAGAAATGCGTAAAACCTTTTAGAATATTTGCAATGGTATATATGTAGGGTCACTGCATTTATTAAAGCCTTTTTTGCTTTTATAAGGATTTTCTAAAAGTGTTGAAGCAGCTTTTAGTATATTAACAGTTATATTATTCTGATTGATTCAAAGGCCTCAATTCTTGAAGATTTGTGTATCCTTTTCTTACCTTTGTATGAAAAATAAGGTAAAAAGGAATGAATCATTTTGTATGGTGAGATTTTGTAATACCTCAAACCATTTGAAAAAGTACTGAAATAGTCAAATAGTCAGCAAACAGACCTATCTGGTCCTTCTGATGTTAGGCTTCTAATAAAATTGGCTACCAAATTGCAAGTAATCATAAATAAATATATATATATACATATATATATGTATATATATGTATATATATGTATATATATATGTATATATACTCTATTGTTCTTTCCAATTTACCAGATATTAACCAAACTCTAAAGTTTGCTGTGTTAACTACAAAACAGTTCAGTAGGATGCCTATTCAAAGAAGAGTGTAAAGTTTGATAAATTTTATACTGTAGTAATTTCTTTCTATTACACTATGATTTTCCTTGGGGAGGATTATTTGGAAGAAAATTATTTTGAATGATTTTATATTGAAAGTATATCATATTGAATCTGACACTGCCAGTAGGTATACCACATACAAGGAGCTCTGCCTTATACCCCATCCCATGGCTATTGTTCTTGGCCTATTATTTTTTCCTGCAGGGGCAGCTGTTTATTACTAAGACTTTTATGTCTCCCTGGAATTTCATTGCCCAAAGCCATAGGCTAATACTTTCTAAATTTTAGTATTTGTAAGATGTGGATATTGATAAAAAGAAGATTCTGACTCAGGAGCTCTAGGGTAGGGCCTGAAATTATGTCTTTGAACAAATTCCCCAAGGATACCACTCTTTCTGCTCTCTGCACCACCCATTGTGCCTCAAAACTATCGGCTCCATTTTCTCTAAATTTTGTTGTCACTGACTCTTAGTTTTCAAGTCTTCTAGCTCAAATTCAGACTGCACAATCTATTTGGATCTCCAGTTCTAATAAAATATTTGCTGTACATATCTTCCTCTTATTTATAAACCTGTCCAATATTTTCACTGCATACAAACTATTTATAAGATATGCATATAGCTACCTTCATCCTGTCGCTTTTTTATTTTTGTTCCTCAAAATAAGTGAAAATAAAGGGAAAACTAGGAAAGTTCCTTGGAAAAATTTATGTAAGTCATACTATAAATTGCCTTCATAAAGCATGACTCTAAACTCACAGAGAATTTTATGAGTTAGCGAGTCAACTGATTCAACCAAAACTGGTTTTGCCACTTGTTAGATTTATTAATTTCAGAATTCTGTTACTGTACTGGGAAAACTAGCATACGAAAACAACTTAATAGATAGGCTATTTATTAGAACGTTTTGCTAAAATTCTGTACACTGTACCAATTTTAGTTTTACTTTTTGTTACTTGCAAACAAAAGATATAAGAAAACAAAATAAATAGTGTGCCTTTGCTTCATTTCTTTTGTGTACTATTAATGGTATTTGCTTTAGCACCTAGTTTTATGTCTATATATCCCTTTCCCAAAGAGTCACAAACTTTTAATTATAATAAGTTCTTCCTTGCTTTCTCAGATGGTCTGTTTTGAACTATGTGATAACTATTTTCAGAACATTGAGGTACCCATGTAGAAGGGGAAATATGTAAGTGACATTATTATAAAGACAGAGATTTCCATTCATGGAAAAATGAAAGAAAGACATTACTACAATGATTTCTCTTTGCTAAACCTGGTGACATAGAGGTTTCTGAAAGATGACTAGGTCCTAAACACTTGTTTTTTTTTTTTTAATGAGGCCAAGGATGAAATGATAAAAATTACTTATGAAGATTTCAAGTGAGGTACTGCTTCTGTGTGACATTTTTTTATTATGAAAATACTGGACAGAGGGGTTACAATTACATGGGCAAGGTAATGAGTACATTTCTTATCAAGCATTTGTCCCTCCAACTTTGTTTCCCCTTACTATCTCTTCCCATCCTTCTCCCCCGCCCCCTGTGTGACAAAGTTGTAAAGTTAGTTTTTCCACATACATCTTGTAGATCTCACTGTTGCAATGAGTCCACCTGTATCCCTATTTAAACAATTTGTTTTTTCCCTTCCCATCCCCAAATTATACCAACATCAAATACAGTGAAAACAGGGGTTATACCGTGGGGGATGGACATACAAAGCAACAAAGAAATTTCTTATAAATATGTTAGAAACAATAGCAAGAATGAAAAACCATTTGAGTCCTTATCTTGGGGTTCATTTCGCCTAACATCAACTTATCTGACTGTTGCGTGACATTTTAAAAGACGAAAATAAAAGGGAAAGCTAAAGAGATATCATTCAAGTGTAAAAGCAATAACAAATGGACTTTCCTTATATGTCTGAACATAAGTGTTTCAAAATCTACTGCTAAAATATCTAAAATACCTTTTCACCTTGATTGTATGAAATTTGAAGTGTATGCTTCAAAGTTCTATTTTTTAATATGGTAATATGATCTCAAGGCCTTCTTCCTGGTATATATATTCTCTGTTACTTGAGCCATGTGTCCAGCCCTTTTTCCTTTTCTTATTTTCAGAACAGCCTGTTGCTATTCTAAAAATAGCCAGCCTAAAACATTATCCTCCTATTTCTGCTTCTCAGGGGCTATCTTACCCAGCTTTCTATTAGTTGAGATGGAAGCTTGGAAATTTTTGTCCAGAATGGCTTTGATCTGCTCTCATTCCAGTCTTCTGCATGACTAACATTACAAGCAGGAGCCACTATGCCTGTTAGTTATTTAAAAATTAAAAAAATATAATGTATTTTTCTTAATTCATACAAGATGCCATTTCTGTTAACCAAAATGGAACTATGGCAAACTTTATCATCCCTTGAATGGTGACAAGTAAAAGTTGGCAAGGCTACTCATTCCTAATGACATTCAATCACTTTATGTAGAAATTTGTATTTTTAAGTGTTTTGCTTTCTGTCAGAGTACGGATCCTGAACGTGGAATTTTGAGTCAGCCACTTACCACTTATCATCTCTTTGGCTCTGAAATAGTTATTTAAACTATTTGGATCTTAATCACTTCTGATAAAAGTAAAATAATAACAAAAACATTGAGTCAAAGTCTTTAAGAAGAAGAAATTAAGGCATGTAGGCAATATCTGTAATATAAATTTTCATAAAGGAGATATAAATAAAGGGTAGCTATAATAATTATTACTGTTAATAAAGTATGATTTTTTTTTTATTTTGTCAGTAGTGGGGCTTGAACTCAACATGGGTATTGCAGTCTACAACTTGAGCCACAGTGCCACTTCCAGTTTTCTGAGTGGTTTATTGGAGATAAGAGTCCCACAGTTTTTTCTGGCCAGGCTGGCTATGAATCACAATCCTCAGATCCTAGCTTCCTGAGTAGCTAGGATTACAGGCATGAGCCACTGGAACTCAGCTGGTATAATATTTTGAAACAGAATGAGATAGGTCAGCAATACCCTTTCCTTAAAATAGAGATCTATGAGGATTAAGAAATTAACCAATATAATCAATTCTAATCAGAATCATTGTAAATTATGCTTCAACCTGATGTTTTATTATTATTTTTGAGGGATCAGTTGTGGGGCTTGAACTCTGGGCCCCGGCATTGTCCCTCAGCTCTTCAGCTCAAGTCTAGTGTTCTACCACTTGAGAAACAGTGCCATTTCTTTAACCTAATATTATGCAAGTAAAAAGCCATATATTGTACTTAAACCACAATCCGCCTCAGTCTTCCAAAACCTCTTTAATATAGGTGTTATTATCTCTACATAAATGAGAAAATAAAAGTAATTAAGGATACTTAACTTGTGGAAAATTGTATGTGCAAAAATATAACATATCAATGTATTTTTCCATGAAAGTTTGATGTTATAGTTTATCATCAATACCTCTGTATGTATGGATCATGGTAAAGTTACTGACATTTCCTTTGGGTCTATGATTTTCATGTTATCTATCATTTGGTAAGCTTTTTATTTTGTCTGTAATGCCTATTCTCCCCAGCCCTCTTGAAACTTTCTTTTCTTTTTTTTGTTTTTAAAATTCTCTTTTGTATTCATATAATTATTATTTCTTCACTTTAGTAAACCCACATATCTTTCTATATTATGTACTTACTCTTCTTCCTCTTTCCCCATGATATTGTAGAGAACTTTTGATAGTAAGAACTGGTTTTAAATGGTTTCATTTGTTTGTTTGTTCATTTGTTTTTCCAGTCAGTTGTATGGGTATTATTCCTGAGCTATTCTGCTCAAGTCTGGTACTCTGTTACTTTGAACCAAAACTCTGTTTCTGGTTTTCTGATGCTTAATTGGAGTCTCATGAGCTTTCCTGCTGGGTCAAGCTTCAAACCACAGCCTTCAGATCTCAGTTAGGATTAAGTAGCTAGGATTATAGATGTGAGCCACCAGCACCTAGCTTTAAATAACTTTCAAAGCTGGAACAAACAGTAGCTATTTTATTACCATATTTTATAAGATAGTGAATATGCCAGATATTAATGGCTACTGTTTCAGAATCAGGAGAACTGAAATTCAAAGTGAGTCTAAACAAGAAAGCCCTAAAGAATCCATCCCCAAATTAACCACTAAAAGGCAGGGTTGGAGGCTTTGTTTGAGTGGTAGAATATAAGTCAAGTTAGCAAGCTGAGCAAACAAGCAGAAGACCCTGAGTTCAAAAATCTACTATATTAAAAATAAATAAAAAGAGCAAAATAGAAAAATAATATATGATAAATCATGGGATCATAATATTCAGTTCCCTATGTGAAATATATGGTTCTACCATCAAAAAAGAAATGTCTTCATTCACAAAATTGGACAGAAGGATATTTCCATGCTAGTGCTTCATCATTTATGCCCTTCTAAACCACTACTATCATTCTCAAGCTGGTTGCTAGTTGCAAAAGGAATGTGGACTAAATATATTTTTCTATTTAGACATAATGATACCTTCAAAATAAGTGTTTATGTTATTAAAATTAGCTTTCATGAATATCCTCTTACAAACAAGAGTTAGAAATGAAGTGTTATATGTGGACTTCTTATTTAAATAGAAAGAAGTGAAACATTTTGGAAAATATAGATACCAGGATTTAAGAAGTAATTGTTACTAAACAATATGAATACAGAGATGTATTTCATGCTACTAAATTAAAAAATTAATGAAATAAAGAGGAGAATATCTAAACCAAATCTAGCCCAAGGCACTATCCCTTCTTTTGTAAAAGAAAGATAAGAGCTTGGTATTGGCAGCTCACGCCTGTACTACTAGCTACTCAGAGTGAGACCCAAGGACCATAGTTCGAAGCTAGCTGTGGCAAGAAAGTCCCTGAGACTCTTATCTCCAATTAACCACCAGAAAACAGGAAGGGGAGCTCTATGGCTTAAAGTGATAATGCATAAACTTGAGCTAAGAGAGCTCAGGGACAGTGCCTAGGCCCCATGTTCAAGCCTCATCACCACCAACAAAAAAAGGCTATAACTTTATTATCTTATCCCAAGAAGAAAAATGGGACTCCACAGTGACACTGTACCCAAATGTTATAAAATCACTTCTACAATAAGCTGAGAGGTTACAGGCTCATTTCACAGAGGATAACTCAGGTTCAGCGAATTATATTAAAAATAAAAGCTATCTCCTCAGAAAGACTCTAGTACAGCAAATGGAGCTCGTCTCTCATCTCTCACTTACATTCATACACACACACTATTTCTTCTCTAGTGCATATAGAACAATCTGAATTTGGTCTCACATTGCATAGATCAGGAGATTCCTAAGCTCAGTGTTCCTTACCAGTGACACAGACACAACATATATCAATTCTAATCTCCACATCACCTCTAAGAACCAAAGAGGAAAGATTATTTGAAGAAAAACTCATGAAGCCCATATTCTATACATAATAAACTGAACTCTTAGCTTTTCCTTGTTAGTCCAATAAGTTATATTAGCTATTGTCATCATGCCACTGCTACTTAGAAATTGTTGACAATTTTACTCCGGGCAAGATACCAAGGATAGGCAAAAATAGACAAGAAATAAGATTAAAATATAGTATATATTACACCAACACAAATGTACTACCTAAACACCAAATCAATCTGCTTTTCTCTACAATAAATAGATGGATATAGAACCTTGAATAGGATATATAATTGTTTCCAAATTTGTTTATTAAAAAATAGAATTCCTCAGTGCTTTCTCCTATAGTATTTTCATTTAAATGAGCTGCAGATTTACTTGGATTTTCCTGTAAAACAAGTGAATATTGCCAGATTCTTTCAAATAATCTTGAATGTTATAATTGCATTACTTTAAATACAAGTTCAACTGGGAGTTTGGGAGCTTTTAAAAGTATATTCCCTGGAGTTTGGAAAAGAACAAGCTATTGCTCTGGTTTTATTATTTCCTAATAAATCAATCCCACTGTTTTAAAATTTTACCATGTAATGTGCCTATTCTGAACGCTGATGTTGAATTTTTTGAATTATCTTAAATTATATTCAAGAAAAAGTATCAATTTTTCATGTGAAACACATAAAATACCTTGACAGCTTCATTTTGGTGAGTTGGAGTTTCTAAAATGTAAGGTTATGATTTGTCACAGTTCTGTTTTGTTTCAATTTGTCCTAAGGTGACTGATTTTCATGCCAAAATAGAAGGCTGTGTAAAGTGTACATGTCTAATTTTATACTTTCAATGATGTAGTTAGAGCACAGATCTTTGCTGACATGTTGATTTTATCATGAGTCAAAAAATAAGTTGAATATTTTCAACTTTAACTTTGACTGGATAATTTGCATGTAATCATTGCTTAATCTTCAAATAATCTATGGATTGTTTGAAATATCATGATATCAAAACTACTTAATCTGGAGTTATTCATTATACGATAAATACACTATAAGGTTTCTTCTCTGCAATACTCAATCTGAGGCAATACTCAACATCATTTGGGTATAACATTATGCCAGAAGTGCGTGCAAATGTCCCCAGCAAGAAGGCAGGAGTTTCCATTCAGATATCTTATATAATAAACTTTACATTAAAATCATGACAAAAGAACAAAGAAGATCACTACAGAGTAATACAGGGAACAATCCAAGAAGAGGATATCACCCTTGTAAATTTATATTCCCTTACATAGATGCATCCAAATATATTAAGCAAATATTCACAGATTTGCAGGAAAAGATGGATCCAAACACAGTAATACTAGGAGACTTTAATACTCCACTCGTACCAAAGGACAGGTCTACCAACCAAAGAATTGGCAAAGACGTCTCCAAATTAAATGATGCCATATCTCAAGAAGACTTAACTGATATATACCAAGTTTTTGACCCAACAACAACATAGTACACATTCTTCTCAGCGGCCCATGAATTTTTTTCTAAAATAGATCATATGTTAATTCATACAAGGAATTTAAGCAAATACAAGAGGATTGACATATTCTATCTAACCATAGTGGAGTCAAACTAGTTCTCAATAACAAGGCATAAGTAGAAAAGACTCAAACACATGGAAATTAAACAGCACACAGCTGAGCAACACATGGGTTACAGGAGAAATCAAAGAAGAAATTTAAAAGTTCTTACAATTCAAGAAAATGAAGAGACATCACAAAGAAACCTGTGGAACAGAGCAAAAGCAGTCCTGCTGGGCAAATTTATTGCTCTTAGTGCGCACATCAAGAAAACAGAGAGAGACCAAGTAAACAATCTCATGATGCAACTAAAACTGGTAGAAAAACAAGAAAAAGTTGAATCTAAAGTTGCTAGACTGAGCGAGATAACTAAAATAAAAGACTAAGATAGAAACTAAGAAAACTATAAATAAAACAAAAAGCTGGGTTGTGGGTGGGGATAGGGAGGGAAACACTGGGAGATAGTGATGGAAGGGTAGACATGGTTCAATAAGAATTGTACTCATTACTCATTATCTGATTCATGTAGCTATTACCCCTCTGTATATCAACTCAACAATAATGATAAAAAGTGGAAAAAAATCAATAACATTGATAGACCAACTAAAATGAACTAAAAAATAAAGAGATGGTCTGGGAAGGTGGCTCAGTCGTAGAGTGCTTGCCTTCCATGCCTGAGGTCCTGTGTTCGATTCCTCAACACCACATAAGCAAAAAGAAAAAAGCCTGAAGTGGCGCTGTAGCTCAAGTGGTAGAGCGCTAGCCTTGAGCTTAAGAGCTGAGGGACAACGTGCAGGCCCAGAGTTCAGGCCCCACGACCGGACCCCTCCCAAAAAAATAAAATAAAATAAATAAATAAAAAATGAAGAGAGGAGACCCAAATCAATAAGATCAGAGATGCCACAGGAAAAATTACAAAAAGAATATCCAAGACATCCCAACAATTTTAAAGAAATATTTCCAGACCCTATACTCACAAAGGAAGGAAAACCTAACAGAAATGGATGGATGTCTAAAGACATACAAATTGCCAAGGAAACTGAACCAAGGAAAAATAAAGGAATTAAATATACCAATAACCTACAGTGAGATAGAAGAAGAAATCAGAAGCCTTCCAAGAAGGAAAAGTCCAGGACCAGATGGATTCACTACGGAATTCTGTAAGATCTTTAAAGAGCAACTAATAACTTTACTCCTCAAGCTCTTCAGAGAAATAGTAACAGAGGGAGCAATTCCAAACTCATTTATGAAGCCAGTATCACACTCATCCCCAAACCATGGAAAAACCCCCAATAAATGAGAACTACTGATCAATCTCTTTGATGAACACAGATGCATAGCTCCTCAATAAAATTCAACAGTATCCAGAAACATATCAAAAAAAAGCATGTATTATGAGCAAGTAGGCTTCATCCCAGAGATGCAGGGATGGTTTAACTTACATAAATCAATAAACACAATCCATCACATCAACAGATCCAAGGTCAAGAACTACATGATTATCTCCTTTCATGTGGAAAAGGCTTTTGATAAAATACATCACTAATTCATGTTAAAAGCTCTGGAAAAAATAGGAATAGAAGGAATATTCCTTAAAACAATAAAAGCTTTATATGACAGACCAACAGCTAATATTATACTTAATGGAAAAAAAAAACTACAACCAATTCCCCTACAAAATGCAACCAGGCAAGGATGCCCACTCTTTCCAGTCCTCTTCAATATACTTCTGGTATCCTATTTTTTTTATTATTGTGAAAATACCGTACATAGGGGTTACAATTACATGGACAAGGTAATGAGTACAATTCTTATCAAGTATTGTGTCCTCCTCCTTAGTTTCCCCTTCCCATCCCTTCCTATCTTCCCCCTACCCCTCCCAGTTCCTCCCACCCCCCCTCAGCCAAATTTGTAAAGTTCATTTTTCAACGAAAAGTCATGTACATCTCATTGTTGCAATGGGTCCAACTGTATCCCTATTTAAACAATTTGGTTTTTCCCTTCTCTTTCACAAATTATACCAACATCAAATACAGTGAAAATAGGGGTTACACCATGGGGGAGGAGCATACAAAGCAACAAATAAATCATCTTATAAATATGTTAGAAACAATTGCAAGAAAGAAAAAAAACATTTGAATACTTATCTTGGGGTTCATTTCGCCTAACATCAACTTATCTGACCATTTCTGCTTGTCTCAGACATATACTAGTTATTCCAAATAAGGGAAACCATGGGACTATGTTTCTTTGGGCCTGGCTTACTTCATTTAATATAATTTTTCCCAAGTCTTTCCACTTCCTAATAAATGGGGCAATGTCATTCTTTCTGATGGAGGCATAGAATTCCATTGTGTATATATACCATATTTTCTTGATCCATTCATCTAGTGAGGGGCATCGGGTTGGTTCCATATCTTAGCTATGGTAAATAATGCTGCAATAAACATAGTTGTGCTGGTAGCTTTAGTGTGATCTTGTTTGTTATAGTTTGAGTAAATGTCCAGTTCTGGAATCCTTAACCATAGCAATAAGGAGAGAAAAAGACATTAAAGGGATCCGCATAGGGGAGGAAGAAGTTAAACTATCCCTTTTTGCAGATGACATGATTTTATATTTTAACGATCCCAAAAGCTCCATCTCCAAACTCTTAGAGCTTATAAACCACTTCAGCAAAGTAGCAGGATACAAAATTAACCCACAAAAATCAGTTGCCTTTCTGTGCACCAACTATGTACAAGCAGAAAGGGAAATCAAGGAAATAATCCCATTCACAATAACCTCAAAACAACACAGAGATACCACTTTACCCCAGTCAGTATGGCCTACATCCTAAATTCAGCCAATGACAAATTCTGGCAGGGATGTGGAGAAAGAGAAACCCTACTGCATTGCTGGTGGGAATGTATATTAATACAACCACTGTGGAAAGCAGTCTGGAGGTACCTCAGAAAGCTAAATATACACCTCCCCTATGACCAATCCATATCACTCCTAGGCATCTACCCTTAACAAAAGGAACCACTATACAAAGACACATACACCTCCATGTTCATTGCAGCACTGTTCATAATAACCAACATTTGGAAACAATCCAGATTCCCCATTACTGATGTGTGGATCCAAAAATGGTGGTAGCCATATACAATGGAATGTTATACAGCCATTAGAAAGGACAAAATAATGCCATTTTCAGGGAAATGGATGGAACTAGAGCAAATTAATTTGAGTAAGGTAAGCCCAGAGTAAAAAGAAAAATGGCACATGGTCTCTTGATATGTGGTACTAATGCCAAAATGCAAGAACATATGACAAAATAAACAGAACTCAAAACAACAACAATAACAAACCATTATGCTAGAAGTAAAATGCATTGAGGAGAAACTGTGTTTACTCAGGTTCAGGGAGAAGCTTCTATACTCCATGTAATATATTTTGTCAATATCCAACCTTTATCAGCATGATCTCCTTTGAACTAACAAAAGCTCTAAGAACAAATATATTTGGGTGACACTTTTTCCTATAAATCCAAATGCATAATACCTAATTTATCTGTAAATGTGACTTACAGTGTCCTCATCCTAGCTAACCAAATATGCAAAGATGTAAATATTTATTGGAAAACTACACATGATGATTATTTATACTCCATTATGTAGTCATTAAAATCTTAATGAGTCAGAGCCAGGCTCAATGGCTCAAATCTATAATCCTAGCTATTTTGTAGCTAGAGATTGGGGGTTCACAGGTTTAATCCAATTCAAGCAAAGAATCTTGTCTAATGGCTAGGCCCAGCAATGTGGGAAAATACATGAAGGAAGATCATATCCGATCTCCCAGATTGGGCATTAAAAAGTGAGAATGTACCTTGAAAATTAAACAATGCAAAAGAGGCTGGTGCCACGGCCCAGCAAGCCTAAGGCTGTATCACAAATAAATAAATAGATAAAACCCAAAACAGCTCATGATTTTGTTTTATTTTTTAAATGAGAATAGAGGACAGTGGTTATCTTAATCAAACTCTTGCTTTACAAATATAAAAGCAGCAATGTTCAATAGGAAATGTACTCATTACCTTGCTCATGTAACTGTAAGCCCTCTGACCAGCATTTTTCAATAACAAAGTACAAAAAACCCAAAATATAAAAGCATAACCAAAACCTAATAGTTCATTTTATACATTTCCTATTTTTTTTCCAGAGCTGAGGACTGAACTTATGGCCTTGCACTTATGAGGAAAGTGCCCTTCCACTGAGCTAAATCCCCAACTCCTACATTTTCTACTAACATTACCAGAAAAATTGTCAAAGCCAAACTATACAGGGTTTGTACACAATAATCTGATCAGAATAACCAAAATGAATAAGAGATTTGTTTTTCAACGCTGGATATCAAACCCAGGACATTGGTTATTTTAGGAAAGAACTCAGCCACTAAGCATTATGTCAAAGTTTAAAATTTCACTGATCTTTCCCTATAAAGAACACGATAATCAATCTATTTTTAACGTGTTTATTTCCACATTAATATACATAATACACCTAAACTTGGCTTAATCTAAATTTATCTAGGCCTTTTTTCTCATTGACCATGTACCATAATAAACATAAGTCAGTCGATTACTTAATTTAAGCTCAAGTATTATACACACACACACTCACACACACACACACACACACACACACACACACCAGATACGTGTGTGTGTGTCTTCTTTTCTGTAAGTCAGTAAATCACTACAGAAATAACCTGATAGAGACCCAGCAATCCCACTTTTGGGCATTTACACAAATGTTTACAAACAAGACCACACTAAATCTACCAGCACAACTATGTTCATTGCAGCATTATTTACCATAGCTAAGATTTGGAGCCAACCCAGATGCCTCTCAGTAGATGAATGGATCAAGAAAATATGGTATATATACACAATGGAATTCTATGCCTCCATCAGAAGGAATGACATTGCGCCATTTGTTAGGAAATGGAAAAACTTGGAAAAAATTATATTAAGTGAAATAAGCCAGGCCCAAAGAAACATAGGTCCCATGGTTTCCCATATTTGCAATATCTAGTGTATGTATGATTCAAGCGGAAAAGGTCAGATAATGGCATGTTAGGAAAATGAACCCTTAGATATGTATTTTAATGTTTTTTTTCTTTCATGCATTTGTTTCTAACGCATTTATAAGATTATCTCTTTGTTGCTTTGTATGTCCCTCCCCCACAGTATAACCCCTGCTTTCACTATATTTGATGTCAGTATAACTTGTGGAGAAGATGGGAAAAACAAGTCGTTTAAGGATACAGGTGGACCTGTTGAAACATTGAGAAGTACAAGTTGTCATGTCAAAACGAACTTTACAACATTGGTGGGGAGGGGGGGTTGGGGGGGGCGAATTGGATGGGGGGTGGGGGACGGCTGGGAGGGTTATGAAGGGTAAACAAAGGAGGAGGCTGCAATGCTTGATAAGAAATGTACGCATTATCCTGCGCATGTAATTGTAACCCCTCTGTACAGCAGGTTCACAAAAAAAAATAAAATAAAATAAAATGAAAAAAAAATTAAATGTACAACAGAAATTTTGGAGGCGAGGAATAAGAAATATTACTGACGATAATACAATGAATATAAGATATAATTATTAAAAAACAACGTTGGTGGGGGGAGAGGGGAGGATTGGGTGAGGGGTGGGGGGGAGGCTGGAAAGGGATGTGAAGGGTAAACAAAGGAGGAGGCTGCAATGCTTGATAAGAATTGTACGCATTATCCTGCCCATGTAATTGTAACCCCTCTGTACAGTATGTTCACAAAAAATAATAAAATTAAATTAAAATTAAAAAAAAAGAAATAACCAGATAGAATTCAGATAATGTATAGTTGAGCCAGGTCCAGGTGGCTCACACCTGTAATCTTCACCAATCAGGAGGCTAAGATTTGAGGATCATGTTTCCAAGCCAGAAGGAGCAAAAATGTCCCCATAAGATTTTAATCTAAAATAAACTACTCAAAACTGTAAGTGGCACTGTGGCTCAAGTGGTAGAGTACACAAAGAGGCACATAAACAGGCCCAGCCCCAGGACCAGCAAAACAAACTAGTAAACAAAAAAAAACTGTGTTATAGGAAAACAAAACAAAACAAGCAAACAAGTAAAGAAACAACAAACAAACAACACCCACAACAAAATCTATGGTTCATTGCACTTTGGTTTGCTACCAGCAGGAAATGTATTTAGCATCACTATTGGGTTGCAGTTGTTCTTGCAGCTTTCACACTGAATTTATTGACTTTTGCATTTTTTCCTGCTCACATTCAGATAACTAAACACTTGGTAACTCTGTATGGTTTTTAGTTATCCCAATTTAGGGAGCCCAACACCAAGTTCATCACTTTTTCACTCCATGACTGCTCTCTGTCCTGCATTTCCTAATACATGACATTTTTTTTTTGTGGGTCGGTTGTGGGGCTTGAACTCTGGACCTGGGAGCTGTCCCTCAGCTCTTCAGTTCAAGTCTAGCGCTGTACCACTTGAGCCACAGTGCCACTTCGGTTGTCTGGTGGATTATTGGAGATAAAAATCTTACAGGCTTTCCTGCCCTGGCTGGCTTTGAATCGTGATCCTCAGATCTTAGACTCCTGAGTAGCTAGAACTACACGCATGAGGCACTTGCACCCGGCTTACATGACAAGTTTTATCCCATTCAATAAAAAAAAAAATTAGGAATCTTACAAGACTCTTTTCTTCCTTTCATAGCCACATTTGGTCAGGTCTGTTTGTTCCTCCATGTTTCCCTATTTGCTGTCACCATCATATTTCTTATAGTTTGATGCAATAGGCTAAAAGCAGGTCCATCTACTCTGATATTTTTCTCAACTTTTGTGAAGTAGTCCCGTCACAACTGCCAACTAGATATATGTAAAAGAAAATCACTTAATATGTTTCTGTGTGGCTTAAAATCTTTCATTGATTTACCAGCAACCTGATGAAGCTCCAGCTCCTCATGATAGCACACAGATATTTAGATCAAGGTGCCTCAGATTTGGTTGTCACTATTGATATTTGGAATCAAATCACATTTCATCCCCTGTTTGGTATATCATGGGCTAGAGCTGGCTTAGGCATTGTGGGACATTTGTCAGTATCTCTGGTTGTATACTCTAGATACCATTGTGACCGCTGATCATTGTCATAACAAAATACTTCCTGAGGAGAGAAAGTTTCACAGGCTTAGAATCTCTGATTCACCAAATAGTGCTCAACATTTTCATTTCCCTACAAAAGTACACATTAAGCTAACGGATGTAAATCAGAGATAATGCACATGTCTAACAAATGTGAGGCTGGGAATCCATAGCCCAATAAACAAACATTGAAATTATATCTCACATTTTATATCTGTCTTATGGGGAAATCTTTACCCAGCCATCCCAACTACCTACCTCCACATTCCTAAACATATCTGCCCTTCCCATATGCCATGCATTTTCATGACTCTGTGCATAACGTTCTTTTAAATTGTAATTCTTTCCTTCATGTAATTATCTTCTGTTTGCCAACATAGAAGCTCAGCTTAAGCATGCTTTCTGATTGAGATCCATTTCAAAATTTAATAAATTATGAAAGTAAAATAGATAAATAAATTTTCACAGCATTACTCCCTCTTTTACCACTTTATAAGAAAAATATTGTTCAGAAATGCAAATACATAGTTAGGAGAAAAAGCATACTCAACTAGAGTTTACTTGCTAGAATAATGATTTGTTTTGAAAGAAAGAAACCCTCATATTGCTCCATTTGGAAAATTATGAAATGACATGATGCATTGTAAGAAAATTGCAAAGAAATGGTTAAAACATAGATCAAAGCATAAAGAGCCATTTAATAACTAGGAAAATAACTTGCCATTCTGCAACTTCAAATTTCCTAGAATGTGAAAAATAAATGCTTGTGAAAGTTGATCCATTTTTTAATAGTACCTGAATAAAGCCAAGGGACTTTTTGTTATTCTTCTAGAGAATGACATCAAATTATGATATTAGCTATGAACTGGAACAAAGGCATTACTTGTAATCTCATTTGTAAAAGACAGCAGGCTTTAGTGTTCCATCTGTGAATTTAATGGGATGATTGGTGATGGTAATTTTAAAAACCATATTTTATGGAGCAATGTTGTTTCAAAGATTCTATTCACAAGTAAACATTTATTAAACACAATTTCTCCTGTTAGATGTAGTTCTCTATCTTCACAATGGCTTTCTTACTGAAAAAAGCAAAATCAATTACATCCTAAGCAAAATTTTGTACTTTGGAACTGCTTATCTATATGTAATATTTAAAGGAGTAAATTCTTACTATATTACTATATATTTGCTATATTACTGGAACACTAATGAGCATTTGTCATTCTCTTCCTAAATAGAAAACTCAGTATTTGTGTAATAATAATATGTTAACTAAAACAAATTTTCCCCTAATTTTTATTATTATACAATGTATTCTCAATTTTTAGATTAATTGATGTAATTGCTTTTAAATTTGAGATAGCAATGAACTAGATGAAGCAAATTATTTATTATTTGAGGATCCTGGTTATAAAATAATATAATAGAGGCAAAAATATTTATCATGACCTCAATCAAACCATACAGAAAACAACTATACTGAGTATACTTTAAGATATACTTTTCCATCATAAGGGATTTTTTCTCCTCTACTCAACTCTTATCCCCTCCTCTTCCCTCTTTCCCTCTCTTCTCCAGCCCTATTCTCTATTTTCTTCCCTCTCTTCATTTCCTTTCCTTTTTTTCTTTATCTTCTGTACTTTGCTTTTTCTTTTCATTTTAACATTATACAAAGGAGCAATAATTTATTTCCTATATTTTTCTTTTGATCAAGATTAATTTCATGTTCTTATTATAGTTTAATGTATTGTTCAGGGATATTTTTAATTTATGTAAATATTTATTTTCATTCTGTTTTGAATATTATTATTTTTGAAGTAGTTATACAAAGGAGCTGTCATTTACCAAAGCAGTTTATGAATACTGTGCACCTTGATCACTATCAACCCTTTCAACATTCTTACCCACCACTTCCAACCTACCTGTCAGTTTTAAGTATGTGTTGAATTTTTTGCCTTTCATCAAAGCAATTTATGTGTATAATGCATTGTAAAGTGTGTCATCACTTCAACCCCTCTTTGACCCACCCCTTCCCGTATATTTCTCAGTTCCATAGTGTATAAAATAAATTCTTGCCTGCATTTGTTTTCATTCTTAATAACAAAGAGTCAAATTTTCTCTTTTAAGTGTGACTCTAGACTTCTAGAATGGCTGGGAAGTAGTAACATAATTCTGTTTATGATCAAAAAGATATTGATGAGTAAAACTTAAAAGGGAGAGAAGTATATTCATATTTGGTTTAATTTGTAGAAATCTAAGATTTTATGTAACTGGAAAGTATTTCTAGAGTACAAAAATAACCTGTGACTTATGATAAAAAAGCTTGTAACAAGATTTCTCTATATTCTTCTACAAGTGAGACAATGAAGGTCTTATGACAACCCATAAAACCTTAGGTCTGAATAGAAAAGTTTATACAATATAAATGTTAAAGAATGTGGAAAATGACTCTTATCACAAGAAGATGAGTCAAATCTCAAGGATAATAATTGAGGCTTTGTGCTTTTCTTTCAAACTATCTAATCCATTTGAAAATGTGGTTTTGAACTATTAAAATACATGAAGATTTATTTGTATCTTGCTTTTATGTTTTGTGAAACATTTTGTAGGAATGAGCGATTTGCTCTAAAATGTGTATTAATAATGATTATTTAGAGGAATGAAATAAAAGATATTGTGGAACTTCATAATACAGAGATTGTTAAATTTTAGGCAGAAAATATAAGAAGACAGAAACTGCTGAGGGAGACAGTTTTCACTTTTTAACATGTACACAGACATAGTCGGAAATTTTTAAGCTCAAATAGCAAACGCATTGCTAAAATTTTAACCTTAGACATTCAACATTAATACCTATACTGAGGATATTATTTTGCAAAATCAGTAACTTAAAATAAGGTGCCATAGAATTGAGTCGTGAGTTGAGTTGGAGATGTCTTTAGTTCTAAGTTTGTTACCCTCTAAATAATATAAAAAGAAGTGAAAATGATACACTCTCATGGAAGGAAGAGTGCACACTTAAGTGCTCAAGATACGTAGATACTTTTTTAAAAATTATTCTATTATATTATACATTTATTTGTTTATAAAGAAATATAACTTCAATTTATCATTGACTGTTTTGTGTTATATTGGAAAAAAATAAGCATTTTCTAAAACCTTTTGCTTTATGTGTCTGCTCTGTGTCCTTGTACTGATAAACTCAGATTAAAGCTCTTAAAAATAAAAGGCTATTAGAAAATATGACCAAAAATAGAAACATATATTAAGTTGAATTTTCCATCAATACTAATTTCAAAAATTCCAAGTAGCAGTAATCAATGCCACTATGGACAAGGGGAAGAAGTATTGCTGACAATGGATGTGCAAAATTGGACCATTTTGAAAAATTAGGTCATTATACTTTAAAGAATTGAAGCTAAATGACATACTAGTTGAAAATAAAGTTATAGTTGGGTTTTATATAAATATAAATCCATATTATATAATTTTGATTACATCACCACTAACCTAGTTTTTAATTTCCTTTCTCATAAAATACACTAAACAGCTGTTATGCCTACATTGCAGACAGAAGGACAAGAGACAATGTTTTGTAAACTATAAATTTACAATAAGTTTTATATTCTAGAAATATTTTTCTTTTGAATTATTACCATAATTCCAAGTAAAGAGAATAACCAAAAATATGAGCAGTAAGAATGCTCTAATAAAATATCTGGCTAAATAACATTTTAACTGAAAGGATATTTTGTCCTGAGTATTTTGATAAAATAAGGCTTATGTAGTGATTGATAATGAACAATATCTTTCAGATACATTTAAGCTTCTTAATAAGTATATACAGTGTGCCTTGTAACCTGAATCTTGATAAAATATTTGCAAGAAAACAAGGAGATTGTATAACATATACATTTTCCATTAGACTCCATCCTCCAAGATCTGATAATCAAAAATTAAATTTAATTAATTTATTGGTAAGTGGAAGGGGAGAAGATATGTGTAGCTTTCAGATAGCAATCAGATCTCAATTTTCTAGTAAGATACAGTGACCCATGGGCCTGTAAGAGTCTTAGTACCATTCTGAAAAAAGGTTCAACTAATCAAGTGGGGTTCTTTGAGCCAAAGCAACCCACTAGAAATTTCACTGGCTTCCAGCAATATTCCATTTTTAGGTGTTGACTAACTGTCCAAGATTGGCGTACATGAGGCATAACTGTAATACAGGTGTACATCTGGATTGTCAGAATGGTCCCTATGTAAAGGTCTAAATGTGTACCTCATGACCATGCACACATCAGGCCTGGCCAATCACAATGTTGTGTTTTTCATGGCCACTGCTTTTGCCTCAAAAATGATCTATAAGTGACTGACAGCCAATGAAAAAAATCAACTATTTTAGAACCATTAAAAGAGGGCTTATATTCTCTTTCACAGCAAACTGAACTCTGGGATTTGGCAATCCTTTCATGGGAATTTACTATTAAGTCATTTGGGTAGAGATCAAAGCTGTGAAATGAAAATAACCTCAGGTCTGATAGCATATTTTTCAGATCTTGAAGAAAGCTGAGCTTGAAGTCTTGCCCTTTTGTTTCATGAACCAATGATATACATATATATATATATATATATATATATATATATATATATATATACTGATAGCTAAGAATGCAAGGAAGGATTTGGATAAAAAGATGGGAACTGGCTCAGTGGTAGAGTGCTTGCCTTGCATGTATGAGGCCCAGGGTTCGAATCCTCAGCCCCACATAAGCAAAAAGAAAAAGAGCTGGAAGTGGCATTGTGGCTCAAGTGGTAGAGCGCTAGCCTTGAGCTGAAGAGCTGAGGGACTGTGTCCAGGCCCAGAGTTAAGGCCCCATGACCGGACCCCCCCACACCAAAAAAAAAAAAAAAACGATGTGAACCGACACCATAAATGCTTCAACAAAGACGACTGAAGTCCAGGACAACAAAAACTACTTTATGCATCTTTTACTCCCAACACCTAACTAGTCTCCCACATATTTTGTGTCATATGTTTATTAAATTAATTATTAAAAGTTTGCATCATTAACAGCTTTGATAAAGGACAAAACTTTAAATAGAGAAATAGGAAATCATGGTAATAAAATATTTTTCATATGCTTTATAAATACTGAGAAAATAACATTCTTGAAAGTTCTTTTGTTTTTCTTTTAATTTTCTTTTATTGTAAAGATGCTGTACAGAGGAGTTACAGTTCCAAGAGTAAGGCAATGAGTACATTACTTGTCATCATTGAATGTTCTTAAATGTTATTCTCCTTTGAAGACTCAGAAATTCACAGTCCATAAAGCCATTGTTATTATAGCTCTACCTATGTGAAATAGAACAATTACTTCATTGAACTGAATGATATCCTAATGAATGAACAGGTATACTTGGAGATGGTCTTTTTATTTTTTTTTCTATTTCTGTGACATTGAAGTTTGTGTCAGTAGGATATCATTGCAACTTCCTCAGTTACAATGAAACTTTTAGGCAACCAATTACCCATGTACCTCCCTTTAACTGTGAATGTGCAGTTGACTGGTTAGATCCAATGTTTCAGATTTCCACAGTTGATAGGTGCTATGTGGAATCTCCATCTATTTGGAAGCTCCAGTAAATCAGACTCCAAGTAGGATTTGTCAGCATTAGCATCAACCCATAGGAGGCAGCATCAATGACTTTAGAAAACATGTTCTTTATTAAAGCAGGACTAAGGAAGTAGGAAATCCTCCCATGATTTTGGATTGGGATGATTAACATTGTGAAAATGGCAATACTGCCCATAGGCTATCTACAAATTCAATGTGATACCTATCAATATCCCAACCATATTCTTCAAGGAAATAGAAGAAGCAATGCAGAAATTCCTAAGGACCAATAAAAGACTGAGAATAGCAAAAACAATCCTTAGCAGAAAGAACAGTGCAGGAGGAATATCAATACCAAACTTCAAACTGTACTACAAAGCCAGTGTAATCAAAACAGCTTGGTAGTGGCACAAGAACAGACCTGAGTGCCAATGGTATAGAAATGAAGACCCAGAAATGAACCCACAGACATATAGCCACCTATTCTTCCATAAGGGAAGTAAAAAAATTGAATGGAAGAAAGACGGACTCTTCAGTAAATGGTGCTGGCAAAATTGGTTAAACACCTGCAGAAAACTAAAGCTAGATCCTTTTATATCACCCTGCAACAGAATCAACTCCAAGTGGATCAAAGACCTCAAAGTCAAAGCAGGCACCCTGAAATCAATGCAGGAAGGAATAGGAGACACTCTAGGGATCCTTGGCACAGGCTGATTTTTTTTAATATAGACCCAGCAACACAACAAATCAAAGAAAGTTTGGAAAAAATGGGATTACATGAAACTGCAGAACTTCTACATGGCAAAGCATATAGCAAGCAAGATCAATAGAAAGCACACAGATTGGGAGAACATCTTCACTATCCATATAACAAACTAGGGTCTCAAATCTAAAATATACTTCGAGCTCAAAAAACTAAATCCTCCAACAACAAATCCTCAAAGAAACAACCAAATGACTAATAAATGGGCTAAAGATGTAAAGAAATACTTTTCTGAAGAGGAAATAAGAATGGCCAATAGACACATGAAGAAATGCTCAACTTCTCTAGCCATCAAAGAAATGCAAATCAAAACAACATTGAGATTCCACCTCACCCCAGTTAGAATGGCTATAATCAATAACTCTAATAACAATAGATGCTGGAGGGGATGTGGCCAGAAGGGAACCCTACTGCATTGTTGGTGGGAGTGTAAACTTGTTCTACCACTATGGAAAGCAGTATGGAGGTTGCTACAAAGACTACATATAGAACTCCCTTATGACCCAGCAATCCATTTTTATGTATTTACCCAAATGATTACAAACGAGGCCTTAGTAAAACTACCAGCACAACTATGTTTATCAAGGCCTTATATACCATAGCTAAGATATGGAACCAACCCAGATGCCCCTCGGTAGATGAATGGATCAAGAAAATGTGATATATACATATATATATATATATGTTTATGTGTGTATACATATACAAATTTATATGTGTATATATATATATATGTATATATACAATTGAAATTATATGCCTCCATCAGAAAGTATGACACTGCTCCATTTGTTAGGGAATGGAAAGACTTGGACAAAATTATATTAGGTGAAGTAAGCCAGACCCAAATAAACATAGGTCCCATGGTTTCCCTTATCTGCAATAACTAGTATATGTCTAGGTCAAGCAGGAGAAGTCAAAATCTATGTCCATATGACCATATAAGCTGATGCTAAGTGAAATGAACCCCAAGAGATTTTATCTTTCTTTTTGTTCTTTTTTATATACTTATAATGTACTATGTGATTTTTTGTTGTTATGTTGTTGTTTCTTTGTATGTTCTTCCTTCTTAGTATAACCCCTGTTGTCACTGTATTTGATTCTGGTGTCTGGCATCTTGTATATACATTTTTCTAATCTGGGGAGAGAAAGGGAACTAACAAAATGCTGAAACAGGGATACAGTTTGACCCATTGTAACAATGAGATGTACAAGACACTATGTTGAAAAGGAACTTTACAAGTTTGGGGGGATAGGGGAGCCGGCTGGGGATATGGGGAGGAAAGGGATGATAGGGGAAAAAACAGAGGAGAGGGTAACAATGTTCTATAGGAAATGGACTCATTACCTTGCTCATGAAACTGTAACCCCTCCATACAGTATCTTTACAATAAAAAATATATTTTTATAAAAGAAAACATATTCCGTTTATCTATCTCCTACATTCATACCAATAAGAATAATTATTTTAAAATATTGGTTCTAAATATTCCCTATTTTTTGAATTCCAATTATTCTTCTATTTCCTGGTTAATTATTAAAACATATTTGACTATGTGTTACATGTGGCTAATACATAATAAAAATAAGAAAACCTGGTAAGTTGCTACACAGTATTCACTGACAACTTATAAAGCAAAAAGAATAATTTTGACATCTGCTTTATCTTCATGAATATGCATTATAAAATTTGACTAATCCCCAAACTTAGTGCTGGTACAGTTTGTTGAGAAAAAGATGCTTCTTGATTCAAGGTCAAATTAAAAAAAATAATATATTTGGCTTACTGAGAAGCATTCATAAGGAATACCATTCTGACAGAGCTGTGACTGCATTTTCTCTCCCCAAGGTACGAAGTTTGCCTCAGCTTTAGGGTGTCTGATATGTTAAATTAAAAGACTTAAACAATTCTTGTCTTGAAATTTAAGCTTATTTTTCTCTTTTCACCTAAATTAATTTACAAGCATAGTCATTGCATTAAAATATTTTGAGGAAACTTTTAAATGAATAGAAATAAAACTACCTTTAACAGCTTGCATTTTGTCCCTGTTTTGACAATGTTGGTGATCAAAGAGAAAAGATATTTTAGGACAACTTCATAAAAACAATGAAAAATAGGCTTTTATCTTTAGGATAAACATAACTAACAGCTGGTTGTATTAAAACTTATGTGTTTTCTCCACTCAAATACACAATAGGTGCTCAGTTGTTAGAATTCAGAGTGCTCTGCTGATATATATGTCAATATTATTTGATATACAGGAAGGCATAAAACAATTTTTGATCTTTTACAGTAAGAAGGTTTGTCATTGTAAGCAGAAGGCAAACTGAAGTAGTTTAATTTCCTGAACTCTCTTGGATGATGAAAAAAGCTTTGTTAATTTGGAAAAGCTGTTCTTCCTCTGTGTTTATAATGAATATATTTACCTCACTGATTCAATTTTTAAATAAATAGAGAAAGTGTGCAGCTTTTTCAGTCACAGGCATACATCAGCAATTTTTTTTTAAATAAAGCATCTGTAAAATAAGTCACCTAATCTCAACAGATAAAGATGGATGAGATTGAGATTTACCAATTGATTGAAGATACTCTGGCAAATCTCAAGTTCATCCTTCAAAGCTCTTGACTACTTAAGCTAACCTATAAATTAACATTTTCTTTCCTATCTACAAACTTCTCGTGGAGGAGTTTACCACTTCTAAGCCATTTCAATGACCTCTATTTCCTGAGAACAAGGTAAGATAGGAAATAGCTTCAACAAAAAAAAAAAAAAAATCACAGGAGAAAGATGACTTCCATTGTATATTTAAAGTGGGATTAAAGATTCAAAAACTGTTTTTTTCCTACCTATCCTCTTATGTCACTTTCTATTTTCTTTTTAAATTCCCATACTAGGAGAATTATTTTAAATTGACTTCTTTTTCTTTATTTTTTATAATTTTATTGATTTTAAGTAGTTGTACAAAGGAGTTGCAATTCAACTTAATGGTTTATGATTATAATGCATCTTAATAAGTGTCACCTATTTTATTATTTTCTTTTATCCCTCTCAACTCCACCAATTCCCCACTTTTCCCTTGTTCAACTTCACATATATTCATTGACTATTATGATTGCATTATCTCCTTTCTTCATTCAAGGACCCCTTTCCACTTGAACTTACTCTTGTTCCAGACACTTCAAGTATAAGCTTCCTGGCATTCATTTTTAAGAGATTAAGATAATTGTTCAAAGGAGTTACAATATTACAATTCTCCCATGCACAACCTGTATTTTAGTTAATATATTTGTGTACATTGTGTAAATTGCATATGTTTGCATATATATGTATAAATTAAAACTAGCTTCCACATATAAGAGGAAATATGTACTTGCCTAACTTCACTTAACAGGATTATTTCCATCTCCATACATTTCTTTTGAAAAGATATAATATCATTTTTTGATATGGATGGGGAAATGGCATTGAATCACACACACATAAGCTATTGTATATTACATATATATGTATACATACATATAATCACATTTTCTTGATCCATTCATACATTGAAGTGTATCTTGTCTCTTTCCATATCTTACTTATGGTGAGTAGTGTGCCATGAACACATTTTTCATGTGTCTTTATTCTATGCTGTCTTGTAATCTTTTGCATAAATAGCCAAAGAATAAAATGACTATAACACCCCAGATTCCTATAATTAAAGTTCATCCTCTTTATTATTGATTCCTTGCATTGACCTTTTATTATTTCGCTGATTACTGCCCTGTTAATATGTGTATTGATAGTATATTTTTCTAACTTGATTGACACAAAATCAACCATAATGTGTCAATGTCCTATCTATTGCTACAGTTCCTAATAGAGTCCCTCATAATTTCCTAATCTGTTTGATGGTCAACTGTATGAATTGATTTTACTACAGGTTTAAATTTATTTGTAGGTTGTGTTTTCTGTTTGTTTGTATTTATGTATTGTTGCATGTATTTTGTGAAAAAAATTGTTTTCATTATTCTTTTCTAGCAGACTCTTTATTGGTGCCTATAAAAGTACCTGGTTCTTGTACATAGATTTTGTATATGGATAATTTACTAAATTCTGTTATGGGTGAAGTCTTGATATTTTCCAGTAACTAGGATTGCTTCACTTTGTGCATGCATGTGTGTGTGTGCATGCATACACACACACATATATGGAGAAAGAGAGAAAGAGAGAGAGAGAAAAATCTTGTTTCCTATGACTTTTTTCCTTTTCTTTTTTATTCTTTTTTTTTAATTGTGAAAGTACCATGCAGAGGGTTTACAATTACATAGGCAAGGTAATGAGTACATTTCTTATCAAACATTGTTGCCTCCTCCTTTGATTCCCCTTCCCTTCCCTTCCCTATTTTTTCTATTTTTTTTTAAATTTTGTTCTAGTGTTTGATCTCAGAGCCTGAAGCTTGCTAGGTGGGTCTTTGACCATTTGTGCATAATCCTAGCATTGTTTATTCAATTATTTTTCATATACATTCTTACATTTTTGCTTGAGGTCCTGGGACTTGAAATCTGTCTACATCTCCTACTTTCCCTTTCATTATATCTGGCTTATTGTTGAGATAAGAATAGTCAGACCTCTTCTAAACATTTTTTTCCTGGGTGAACTCACATCATAATCACAATTTCCACCTCCCACTCACTGGGATTACAAACATGGACTACTATGTCCATCCTTTTGTTTTATTTTGCTTTGATAGAACCTTTCAATTAATCCATGTTCAAAGCCATCATTATTTATACCTCACTTATCTGAATGCTGAAATTACATGTATGTGCTGAGACTATTCTTCTCCCAAATACTGAATCAAGTGAGGTGGATGGTTCTAAAATACAGTTTTTCCTACTACACAGTCTTAAATCTATGGGTTATATATGATATCTGTTGTGCACCTGCTTGAATCCAGTGTTATCCAATGACTTTGACTTTTTTTGAAGAGCAGCTGATGAATGCTGGTGAGTCTGTTCTGGAATCAAGGGTGACACTTTCTGAATGTTTTTCCATCTGCAATAGTTCCTGAAAATATTGTTCTGTTTGAAGAAGATGTTGTAGAAAAGAGTTAGTATATAATTTTCTACCAAATGTGAAAAGTGATTGGCATATATAAACATAAACATAATATTCATTAACTCTCAGATCATTTATTTAATATTATTATATCCCTCTCTACTAGAACATAGGAAAACAATATCCATATTACATATTGAAATTGCTGTATAATGTATATTGTGCAGTGGATTACTATTTACTTGTCATTAGTGTTATACAACAAGAGTCAAGTACCCACATAAAAATTCTTACTAAATATTCATAGGCCTAGCTTCATAAATATCATATGCTTATATTGAGAAGTGTTTCATTTAAGTGTTTCAGCCAGACAGGAAGTTGTTTGTGCAGATAAAATTGTTCCTCTTGGTGATATCTACCTTAAAAGACAAGGTGATTGAGTCCTGAGACTTCTTTTTTTTTTTTTTAACTTGAGCAGAGAAACTTGGAACTAGTTGAGTAAGATATATGACATCTGTAATCAAAAGAACTTGACTTTAAAAGGAAAAGAACCTTTTAAAGCTATCCAAGACAGAAAGTGATTCTTGTCAAAACCATTAGCTTCCTATTAAATTCAAAGAGTGAAAAGCAGTTGTTAAATGAGCAGGAAATGACTCTAAACTCATGAATCTGATCGCTTGTCCAAATCCTCTGAGAGAGAACAGTGACAAAAGTTTAGAGCTTCTTATACTGAACTCTGTAGCAGAAAATCACTCAATCTATGAATGAATTGGGTAACAATGTTTTAAAGCTGTAAATCTTGCAGTTACTAATGTAGGTGAACCAATTTAAAGCAAGGGAACTGGAGGATTACACACAGTGGAAGTATTTTTTCAAGTTACCAATATCAAGAAATCCTAGACATAATTCAAATTAAAAAAAAAATCTCTAAAAGCTCCATACATGATCATTATCAGGACAATGAAGTTGATTTTTTGATCACATGTGAATGATGATCAAGGTCATAACATGATTTGTGGCATCATCAAATAATTTCCTTCTAGATGAAAGATTTAGGAAAAAGTTTCCACCAATTAGGTTTAAGATTTAATTTATATGACAATTTATAAACTGAAAGGAATTTATATTCTGTAAATATTCCAATAAACTTGAGTGGTAAAGTTTATGGTATTATATGCTCTTCATATCTGGGTTATTTAAAGAATAAGAAAATAATAAACTTAAGCTTAAATTTGTTCCCTTGATTCTCTCTAGAGTTCTTTTGAGATTAGCATAACACTGTGTATGTATTATTTTTATTATATATTATTTATATGTAAGAATATAACTCATAATTATTTTCCTATTTTGTCTTATTCTAGAATATGACATCTTTATGTTTTAGGCCTTTGGAACTAGGTCAAGATTTTCTGAAAATTGATGCAGATTACTTTTTAAAGTCCTGTTAAATCACATTACTTTTCAAGTAAAGACTATACAATACAAAAAAAGTATTCATTGCTTTTGAACTATATATCCCCTAGGGAACTAATGTAATACAAAATATAATTTACTTGTAGCTATATAAATGCACTGATGACTGAGCAGTTATGTATTTGAATTCATAAGTAAGAGAGTTGTTAGCACCTGTTTATTCTTTTCCTCATTTCTGATGTTTTAGATTTTTAACAAATTATACAACCTTGATTTGTTTTTAGGGAAGACTAAAGATATAATAAACTATCAATCAATGTTACTAGCCAACAAAATATTGTTTTAGTTCAAGATAAAAGAATAGTACTATTTAGTAATCGATTACTGTATAGCACTGTGTGAAATTGATAAGACGTGAAGGTAATTCTTAAAGTCAGCTAATACTTAAAAGTCTTAAACATTGAATATTTTAGGGTTATGAGAAAAATGAAGCATACATATAAATATGACCACTTTCTTGGCCAAATCCACCTTTGCTTAAATAAGTATGTTCCACACCTTATATAATATTTACTGTTGAAAATAAGCAATCATATTTCATTTCCTGATTTCACTGTTTTTCTCCGTGATAATGGAAAATTTCAACAGATGTTGCTAAAAGTAGTCTAGCAATATTGTATGTACCTGAATAATTATGAAATAAATATGATTTAAGTGACAAATTAGTTAGAAATAATTTGCTTACAAACAAGTGGACTGTCATAGCATCAAAAAGAAATCTTGACTTACATTATAGGAAATTCAAGGGTGAGCTTATTCTCCAAATTTTCCCATTGTCTGGACTTTATTCTCAAATCAAAATTTAAGTCAGCTTAAGTTCAAGTACTACTTTGCTCAGGTTGTGTTTCTAACTCATTGATTTTGATAGGCTTTTGTGTGTACTGCTTAACTAACCAATCTGCCTAAAGGAAGGTAAAGTGCTAAAGGTTAAAGGTTATTATTTCACCAGATTTGAGGGATATTTGGGAAGCTTGCATAAACATGTCCTCCAGGAGATATCTTTATCAGATAAAAAGATTATTAAAAAAATGAGAAATATATCCTAGGCAGCCAAAAATGCAGGTATACTACCCATTCCTTACTAGGGGTGTCTGTATTTACTGTCTAAAATATACTACTGTTTTTGACTCATTTTCATGAACAAGATTAAGTGACTAATATGCATATGAGTATCTTGAAAGTGGAAAAAATTTAAAGCTTGTTTGTCTGTAGCAAAAATCTATCGGTAGCATTTTATTTACTCAAAAATTAAAAATTATCCTCTTAAATTGAATCTTCTTTCTTTTTTTTTTACAATTAATAGTAGTGGAAATGGTATTGCACTCTAATTCCTTTCTTAATTAATAGACCAACAGTTTTTTCAAGTATTGTTACAGCTATTCTTTTCAAACGTGCTTAGAACATCTATAACAGGGAACATTTAAATAGTAGAATCTACTTCATATAATTGACATTGATGTATGGTAAGGCTTAGCAGATTTACAGATTTTATTTTTTGATACACTGAATTCAAAGAAATAACATTTTTAAAAAATTATATATATATATATATATATCAATAAGGCAATAAAAAACAAGTATCTTTTACCAAAAATATTTACAATATTTTAAATGATATAGTGATCTTCTTTTGTTTGTTTTTTATTCAATTATGTGCTGTCCCTTAGCTCTTCAGCTCAAGGTGAGCACTGTACCAGTTGAGCCCCAGAGTCACATCTGGTTTTCTTGTGGTTAATCCGAGATGAGTCTCATAGACTTTCCTGTGCAGACTTGGCTCTGAAATGTGATCCTCAGATCTCAGCCTCCTGAGTAGCGAGGAGTACAGGCGTGAGCTACAGGCACCTGGCAATATGGTGATCTTTACCAATATGTGCTATTAGGAACAGAAGAGATAACTGAAAAACATGCAAATGATACATTTTTAAGTCAAGCAAACTTAGTTGGGTAGACTTGAGTAAAGAAGTTATTTTGGATAACCTACTGGCTTTGCATATTTGAACAAAGTTTTAAATTATATTTATAATTCAAAATAGTAGATTAGTTGGACTAACCAGTGAGACTATTTGCATAAATTTAAGATTTACAAATACCAGGTATATAGAAGAAATTCAAAGCTATGTTTGCTTACTTCTCTATCTATAAGAGATTCCTGTACATATATTTCCTAAAATTCCCATTTTTAAAATGTATTTTCAAACAAACTAGAAAACTAAATGATAGTTTAATTTCAGTAGGTCCATATGTGTCTGACAACAAGTATATGCATTTAGACAACCAGCCCTGTTCAGAGACTGAACTTCCAGTTTGGCCACTTGTTTTCAGATGGTGATGAATCATTTAAATTCTCTAGGTCTCAGCTTTTCCATTTGGCAAATGAAAATAGTTAAGTTCTCTTTATAGCAACAATCTTTAAAAAAATGTACCATATAACATTTTCACTCACTAGATTAGCTTACTTAGCTACAATTCCTTTTTGACCATACTACCTTACTGTTAGTGACATCAAAGAGGTACTTTTCTATACTTAGTACTAACACTTAGTCAAAATATAATTTTGATTGACTACATTTTTCAGGGAAAATGATAAAATGAGTATTAATGTGTTCAAAGGAATGAAAGATTCTCTGAAACTTTGGGTCTTTCCAAAACATGAATAATAGTCTATTTCTAGGTGCTAATAAAATAACATAGGATGGGAAGCTTATAAACAAGAGAAATTAATCTCTGACAGGTCTATATGTTTTATGTTAAAGCTTCGGTAGTTAATGTGGCCAAGTTCTGAAGAGGGCCTTCTTGTGGGTAGTAGATTGACAAATCTCTAGGAAATATTTTAGTCACTTTTGTAAGAACACAAATTCTTGCATAAGGGATTCTTGCATTGGGATATTCTAACTTATCTCTCAAAGATTTATTTTTCTTACATTATCACCTGTGATTTAGGATCTCAACATAGAAATTTGGGGGCACACAAACATTCTTTCCACGACTTCAGTACTGGCCAATAGAACTGCCGACAAGATTTCAAAAAAAATTATAGTAATATTGGTCTTACCCAACTAAGCATTCTAATCCAACCACTTGATATAAGTACTATTGTCATAATTGTTATTTTCATTAATTAACTCACAGCAATGCTTGATTCATTTAAGAGTGTATTTTGAACTTTATTCTCGTGAAATATTAAATAGTAGGTTTCTTTTTGCTCTGGAATACTCTACAAATTATTATTGCTAGAAGGAAGTGAAATGAATGACATTTCATTGAGCTTTGGTTGTAAAACAGCTTTAAATGGACTCAATTTATAACTAAGTGGAAATTTTTACTTTGGCCTCAAAGAAGCTATCAAATTTCAAAACCCTGTGAAAGTCAATCTATTCATTAAATATGAAATTCCAGCTTAGAAAGAGGATCAGACACTTAAGATAAATACTATAATTATATTTCTCATTATATGGTACTTAGATATTCTACAATTAGGCCAATATATATCTTTCAAAATCACAGTATGGGGTTCTCTAATGTTATTTAGACTTGTAGACTTAATCCAAAAATTAAATAACTTTCCCAGGATCAAAATATACATTTATCAGTTAACCTTATACTATGATGATGTGACATTCTTGTGTTTGGTTATGGCATTGAAAGGATATTCAGACTTCCTATCAGAAGTCTGCCCAATTGTCAATGTTACAGCACATTATTCACGTCTAATACTTATATTAATGTTCATACATTCTCAAACCACTCTCTTATTTTGAAATATCCCAGAACACTTCTTTCTTCACAATTTCAATTTTGTTAGGGAAGGGCTACAGACTCAAAACAGGCAAAAGAAGCAATGCATAAATAAAAGTATGAGAAGATTCTAAATGAACACCTTTTTCTTCCAAAGTAATGTTAACCTTCCTGAATGACATGCAAAAACCTGTAAAGTACTTCCCACAAAGGAAGACCATTTCAACTTCCATATCCAGAATTTTTTGTTTTAGCATTAATACATTATCTGATGGATTGTCCAGAGAGTTTAATCCAACCTCCAAGTCCATTGCCAAAACACAAATCCTTTACCCTAAATCACACCAGCAGTACTTTTTTTTTAATTAAGTTTTTTATTGTGAAAATACTGCACAGAGGGGTTACAGTTACATGAGCAAAAGTGGCTAGCCTCTGACATAAAAAGACACTCTTATCAGACATGGAATAGCTTATATTCCAGAAAACAAGGACAAGCATAAGAACTTTCTGAATAAATAGAAACAATACAAGGAAAGAGAGAGACAGTCCCCTAGAGAGAGAGAAAAGAGAATATCAGAGAAAAAAAGAAGAGTACAGAGAAGGAGGGAAAAAGGGAAAAAAGGGAGGAACGAAGGAAGGAAGGAACGAAGGAAGGAAGGAAGGAAGAAAAGAAGGAAGGAAGAAATATATTTCATATATTAATTAATTAACTATTTAAAGAAGTTAACAAATTGTTGAGACACTGTAATTAAATATAAGATGTTTGCATGCTTGTCTAATTGTGCTCTATTCCATAATTATAGATAAAACTTTCTATAAATTTAAAGAAAGAACGTTTAAAATACGTTTTAAAAAACAAATATTTATTCATAATTATTTAGAGCAATATATGTGGCAGATATTCTAATAATACTTTACTTGCTACCTAAAACCAAGGAACAAAAGAGACATGACCATTATTTTTATAAAATTTGTGAGGAAGTAAATGCTAAAATGAAATCACATAAGCTACCATATAGTTAAAATTATGAATTAGGTAAATGAAGGAAATGTAGAGCTTATAACTTAAAACAATAAAGGACATAATACACACACAAAGATGCATAAAAATCCTTGTTGAGGGCTGGGAAGGTGGCTCAGTGGTAGAGCGCTTGCCTTGCATGCATGAGGCCCTGGGTTCGATTCCTCAGCACCACATCAGCAAAAAGAAAAAAGCCGGAAGTGGCGCTGTGGCTCAAGTGGTAGAGCACTAGCCTTGAGCTGAAGAGCTGAGGGACAGTGCCCAG